>NC_086333.1:18241959-18544459 GCF_032445375.1 Bacillus rossius redtenbacheri
TACGTCTGACACAGGTAAACACAGTCTACTTTGGCGTGTCTGCCAATGGAAATGTACTCTTGAATCAAGCATTGCTTCTCGTACACGAAATTGTGGAAAACAAACACAGAATTTGCTCTTGCTTCGATAGGAGTGATCATATCTGCAGTATCGGTAAACGGAAAATACTTCAGGCCTTCCACCGTTTATAGAATCGTTGCTAGGCATTGGTACTTTGGCTGTTGCAACATCTTGGAATAGAGATACACATTTTCGAACCTAAGACCATTTTGTTCTTCCAACGAACTCAGCAGAACGTATGTTTTCCCGCAGTTGCCTGCCATAATGCATCATACAGTATAATTCAATAACGAGCCGTGCCACGATTCACAATCTCTGGCTTCGTCGTCTTGTGTAATGCGCAGGGGCAAACAGACTTCTTGCTTTACAACTTGCATTGTACTAACGAAATTGTATAAAAGCAATCACATTTATACTTTCGGCTCAGTTGTGGGTAATGCTTCGAAGAGGTAAGAGCAAAAAACACATCGGCTCAGGACTCATGAACTCGCTGAAAAATTATCTGCCTTTTGAGCTACACATACCTAGCCACATATTGTCCAGGAACGTAAGAAGCCAAACGACTAGCCCGAGGTGACACGGGCATTAATTATCTTTAAGAGAAGTTCAAGCAGCACGATATTGTCAATTCCCTCAGCAAGGACCTGGAATCAAGGCAGTGACCTGACGATACCTATATTGGCACAGGAAGCTGACGATATAAATAAATAACCAGACGCAGGTCTTGGAGAGAAAATCGTGGCATTGGGCATATCTAAAATCATGAAGGCCAAGACTAAATTATGAATAGGTACTGGTAAAGCTAGGACCAATAAGGACTCACTCTCTCAGGCACAAGACTGGCGCAGGCTCGAAAAATCCAAGAAAAATTACCGACTCTTGACAAAAATATTACTGGCGGATATCTACAGTTACTTTTACCTGCATTAGGCTTCATCGGTGGCCTCATAAGGGCTACGAGTGTTATAGTGCGGGCAGTCAATACTACCAAGAGCGAGCACAAGCTGGTGGATGATGCACGAAGACACAATGCCAGCATGGAAGCCATTGCCATGGGTAAAAAAAATGGCGCAGAACTTTACCTACGACCCAACAAAGTAGGCGAGGCATGAGAAAGAAACGAGTGAAAAAATCCTTAGTTCTCTGTTGAAATTTCCACTCACTAATATATATTTAGTTAGGAAGCTCGAGAACTAAAAATGCATAATTTCAGAGGAGTGTTTATGCGAGACAATTTACCTGCAAATCCAAAGACTCGTGAACATGGCATTATAAATTTTAATGCGTCTACATGTTGTGGCACATACTTGGTAGCATACATAAAGACTGGAAAAAAGGCCGAATACTACAAAACATTTCGGTAACTTGAGACCTCTAACAGAACTTAGATGCTACCTGGGCTGAACCACTACATTCTACTAGACAATTACAAAACCGAACAGTCACCTACCCAAAACCACTATGGGCACTTGTGCTTCACTTAAAATAAATGAAAGATTATAGGGTTATTAAAATAAATCTGTCATGTCGATAACACTTAAGTTGACAGGTCACACTTCGGAGCTGCGGGCGGTTTATTTCCCGCATTTGGAGTTGAAAGGCGAATAGTGTATCGAACTAACGGATTTTCAAACTTATAATGCCATACTGAATATCGACAAAAAGAACTGCATGATCAGTTCCCTGAAAAGTCATGGAAGTGTCAAAGAAATACAGTTACCTTTTGGACCTTACTAAATTAACGAAATTGTAAATTACATCAGGGTTACCTCAGGATGTACTCTTTCAACTGTATGCAAACCCAAACACTCAAAAAAGCATTCAAACATGCAGTGAAAATCTCGACTTTACAAACCCTGGGATTAATGCACGATGCTCGGATTAGAACCAAAGATTTAGGCTGTAGAAAACACATAATAATTTTTGCGAGCACTAAAAATATTGCCATTGAATGTCATACGAATAAACTGCAATTTGGCAAGTGGAACGTTTCTCAATGAAAGACTAAGCAACATGCTACGTGAGTTTTCACCATTGGTCTCGCCAGGATGTAAACTTGTGGAAGTACCACAAAGTATTATTTACGTCCCAGTCATCGTGAAGAGCGCACACGAAGTCGTTGTCAGAATCGTTAACCAGCGAGGATGCTTTTTGAATTTTCAAGGTGGAGAAATTACATTATGTCTGCACTTGAAGCGATGAGAATAAAGATTATAACACAGAGCAGTTATAAAAAAAATCGTATTTGCATGCAAGAGATCAGTTCTCAACCAAACGTCAGTCCATTTACACCTAGTAGCATAAATTTTCTTCTCAGTATTGGAAAAGTAACGAATATTTATGGAAGACGAAATTCTCAATGTGGAAGACCTGGTCATTTTTGATGACAGCTTTACGAAAATGGAACTGCACGAGTACCAGCCATTCCTGTTCGTGCCGTGTGCGCTACCTACTTAAGTACACACTGATGTACACAGCACCAATATATAAATACTTTACCTTCGCAGTTACTTCTAAATGTAAAAGGTACACTGACAAAGGCAGATGCCACACATACGTCCTCATTTCAGAACTTTCTTTAATAAATAAGAAGAGGAGCTACGGGATCGAGAGAGTGCGACTGAGTGGCGCGAGACTGTGTGTGTGAGGACAGGCGCGAGGTAAGGGGCGAACGAGCGTAGTTTTATTGACAATGTTGAAAATATCCTGCAATTATATTCTTCACTTAATCAAAGCATTAAATAAATACTAAATGATGTTTAAGTAGACCAGACAAAATATGTAGGCATAACATCCACTATGAAAAGTTACCTTTCGATCGTCCCGAATACACTGTATGCTACAAAGAATGTCGGCTGGTGCCTGAAGAATGATTACAAGCTAACTATTTATGCTGAAGGAAAGTTCGAAGGTTGTGTTTCTCTGTCTATGCGTCTTACATTCGCTGAAGAATACAAGCATAATCATTAATTTTAAACAAGAGCTCGTATTGCTTCTAGCCAATATTCACTTTAATGCAATTGTTGCTCATGCAGAAATACAACCGAATGTCTTTCTAGCACTAGAGTCTATGAAGTGAAAGCTGCCTCACGTCTAAGTAAGCCTGATCGAACATACAAAGATGCTGAAGAATCTAGAGAATGGCAATAACTTGTATGTACCATTCCAATTCTGGAACCTTGGAAAAGTATCATTGCTTGCCTCAAAGTCAGCATAACAATTGGATATTAAATCCCAGCTTCGCTACGGAAAAACCAAGATACATCATCGCCGGGCTTCAGACTATGTAAAAATAATTTTAAATGTAAAAATATTTTTAAACGGCGATATCTATGTATGTCCAAGTGAACATGGACTTTGAAAACAGAAGATTGTTTCGTGCATATAAAATGTATGCCAAGTTTCAGCTAGCATACTATTGCCGCGGACAGTCACGATACGGAGTCCTGCTTTTTTCAAGAACATAGTTCTGTTTATGGTGTTTGTCGTTTCCGAACTAGATAATCGAATAAATTCAAACCCATAGACTGTAGGATTGAGACATCGACGAGCGGAAATATTCCACCAAACATCTATGCTTTTTGTTGATACTTTACGATCGACTTGAATTGTTAAACTGTCGAGACAAGCTTGTGAAAATTCTCTCATAAATAACAGTGTATTTTAATCGATTAATTTAGTCATTGTCAAGCATTGCTAGCCTCAAGATATACTGAAAAATACAAGGTTTTCAGAGCAAACACGGATATGTCCTAAAGGAGATTGTCGTCACATATGAGGATGACGACAGGACTCGAACCCGCACCTTTCGTTCTCCCTATCCCTGAAAAATACTGAACGAAAAAAGTAAATGTTCAAGTGAATGGCTATGCAAATATTATCAGACCTGGAGTGGGACGAAGGTAAAATTCTGTACCATCAAGAGAAAAATACTATTGATGCTACTGCAGAATCCGCATGACATCATTTATGTGGCCGGACATGAGCAGAAGAAATGTCTGAGCAAGTTTTTCGATTGAGCCACCGATATTGTAGACCTACAGACCGACTACGGCTGTCTTTCCCTGCGCAAGCTTAGTGTAATGTATGGCGAGCAGCCACACGACAATTTTGAACGAGTATGTGCATAACAAACATACAGTTAATGCGGAAATGGCACTCGCAGTGTAAGCAGAGTCTGCGTATATAAAATTGTGCCTTCATTTCTTGTCCAACCTGCAAGAAAATGTTTATGTTCCATCCTGCCAAGGTGTATGTGAGATTAAGACCTAGCTTCCGCAGTGTCGAGAACAGCTATTAGGATCCCGGATATTTGCACACATATATAGAAACCTGTGATGGAAGGTGCTCAGCACGGGCGGTTTTCGCGCTTTCCTGTGTCCTACGAACCGACTCTGCAGCTGGTAAATTGCTGCAAAACCTGGAAAATGTGCTGTTTATCACATGAGACTGCAGACGATGCTTCCAGCCATCATCGAAGAAGTAGTCGCTTCGTCTGCATGTGTCACGCCAAACTTCGACATTTTGCAACCTGCTGCGACCGGCGATGCATCTACACAGACGTCCAAACGACATGTGTCTCATCATTGCTCTGTCTGTGATCCTGTCTCAACAAACACCGAATCAAAGCCCAGATGCAGTCGTGGTTGCAGATATCGTCATTCATGTCTCACAGAAGTTGTCATCACCAAAGAAGATAACCAGTCGGATACCTGTGTGTTCCTGTGCCCGAGACCAGAGAACCAGTTGGAACTGGAATCGACGAGACAGTACCCGGGGTCAACGAGACAGTTTGTGCAGCGTTAAAGACTTTGCTTACGGAAATGCTTAATGTTTTTACCTTATAAGTGTTATTGAACTTTTTTTATATAAATTTAGGAAATTAAAATATGGTGTGTTTTTATTTCTATAGGTTTAAAGTACCTACTTTTTAACTTAAAAAACAAAAAAGTAATTGTTTTGACTTACATAGTATGCCAGAAATTGAGGGTATATAAGCGAGGTCGAGATGATGGGACCCTCAGTCAACCTCTGATTGTGGAACTGTATGGATCGGCTCTCTTCAGTATATTACCTAATATTTAATTGCTGTTCCAATGTCGAGCTTGATTAATGGTTTACCATCAACAGGGTAGACCATGATGCTAGCGGGGACCTCGAAAGCAGCGATGTCGATGACATCCTTGCCACCAACTGCAAAGGCCGTGGTGGAGGCTGAACATAATATTATAGCCGTGGTTTCACCAGCAGAGGAGAAATCGTCAGATTAGATCCACCAGTTAAAGATTTGCCAGCAGAGGAGAAATCGGCAGTTGATTTTCCATGTGTTGAAGTTTCGCCAGCAACATTAGAGACTTCAATGTGCAACAGACGACCATTTACATGTTTGAGGCGTCAGTGCCAATACTGTGATGCATCATTCACCATATCTTCAAGTGCTCGTCGGAATGAAAGAATTGGATGCCTGAATAATGTACAAAGAATACTGTTTCAGTGCATTAAATGTTGTAAACTAATTTCACAACTGGATACCCTAATCCACATTATGAGATCTGTACTGGGTCAGTTAAGTGCAAGGAAGAAACTATTTGTTAAAATTAAATGGCTGTTTTTTCTCGCATCTCATACCAGTCACTGCAAGTATATAGTTGAAGCCCAGGTGATGAAAAATGCCAGTCAACCACTGACTGAGGTGCAGTATGGATCGACTAGTTTGACTCATCTCACATATTACTCCGGTAACTGGAAATTCTTTAAAACACAATGGTATCATTACTATCATTAAAGTCAACCTGGATGGAAGGCCTACCATCAACAGCACAGACCCTGATGTCAACGACATCGATGACGACACAAATCCTGTTGGCAATGGTGTCAACATTAGCATCTACTCTTCCAGCACTGCGGGAGATTTCGATGCATGAACCATCGACCTTGAATACTTCCGTGGCTGATATTTCACCAGTGTTGCAATGGTTCCAAACATTTATCAGAGTCAAACATATGCTCTGTGGCAAAAAGCATTAGTAAATGTTCCAAGTGCAACACGTCATGAAATAAACCAAAGTTCTTTTAATGAAACAAAGAAAATTTTTCTCTGTGTGAAAAATGTGGTGTACCAATTAGTTGAGCTGAAAAACAGAAAAAAAATTTGTCAAGGTATGCAAAGAACTTTCTACACACTCTACGAAGACTGTACAAATCCAGAAAGCAAGCGATTTATTTGTTTTTGTTCTTGTAGGCCTAGTATAAATTTAGTAAACATTTTTTATTTGTAATTTTGTTTCTTTATTTCTAAAACTTGACGCTTTTATTTTATTGTTAGTTAAATAACCCTTTTTGTATTATCAAATATTGAACAAAGTACCAATTGCAGTCGAATCAATCATTATTTTAACAAGTGATTCATTGAATGGATTTAGGAATTTCTTCCTAATTTCTAGCTCAATTATTACAAAATTTAAATATGTCGGCTAAGTGGCTGACATGATGGTGGATGTCAAGGTAAAAAATAATATTGCACTCTAGTGTGTAAAAATTAAACTAACATGGTGGCAGTACCCTCTAGCAGAAGAAAAGAAAATTGAGGTTCCAAGATGGCCGCCATGATGTCACTCTGGATGATACAATATATTCCTTGGCATTAGTAGTGGAGGTCAGTATGCTGGTGGCTTCTATGGAGGAAAGATATGTCACCATTTTTAATTGATAGTCCTCACTGGGTTCGAACGTAAGACTCCATGACATAAGAATAATTTATCAAAAAAGTAATTAAACAAATTATAATGTTTACGATTTTTCTCAATTTTCTATCATTAAAAAATGGATTTTCAAGATTGTGGACATAGTGAAAATTGCAACATTTTAGAATAAAATATGGCTGAATGATGTTTTATTAAAACTAAGTATATAATTTTTTATGAAATTTAAAATGTTTATCGCATTTCTAACTAAAAATAACACATTTTTAGGATGGTGGCCGTAACGGAAAGTGAAACGCCAAGGAGTGCGGCTTTCGTTTCAATAATGCGGGACGTACTAGAATTCAAAATGGCAGGAAAAAAAATGGCCTATCCAAAATGGTGGAATCTATAATGGCCACCCGGGTAGAGATCAAATCCAAGATGGCCGCAAAGACATCATGGTGTTCGGTCATCATACCAATCCTTTATCCTCGATCCGACTCCAGCGCCAGCAGGAACTATTATATGCTACTACTGTTTACTCCACCCGTGATAACGCTTCTTTAAAGACGCCCCATCGGTTATTAAAGTGGTGCTAAAATCTAGTTTGCAAGTTAACCTGTCCAGTTATATAGGTGTCTAGGCGAGAAAGGGCGAGGGAAGTGTCACTTGTATGCCGCTGAAGGCAATCAAAAACTACTACACAAAAGTTTCTCTGAGGGAACCTCAAGTGCGTGGCGGTTACCGTTCCTGTCATGTTGTTTGAAATGACGATGCTCGTCTGTCAACGATACTTATTATCATCTCTGTCGTAATGTGAAGCTCTCTCACGCACAGGTTTTTCTTCCAATGAGAAAAACAGTCCAAAACCAATATTGTCGCACCATTTTCCAAGAAAGTTAACAGAAGATAGCGTCGCCACCATTTTACGGTGTAAACAGCTTATGATAAAAACCTTGTTACATGCTTTAAGCAGCGGTAACAAAGAAAAAAAATCAATTAAAATGTATGGATATAAGATATAACAAAGGAAAATTCGTTTTACAGACAAAACCTTTTAAAAGCTCGCTTAAAATATCATGGATTCTCTAGTAAGGTTAATCCAATAAGGAGGTGTTCAAAGTAATTTAAATGCGAAAGATAATTTACTAAACCAATAATCTGAATATATAAAAGTTAATTAAATGCAAACACCAATATTAAATAGACAGGGAAAAACAGAAAAATTAAACCGGGGCCCGTTGTATTTTCAAAACCAATAAAAATGTTAATATTAAAAATATTAATATTTTAAAATATTTTAATTGACACTCTATTAAAAAAAAACACCCACTTATACTTTTAATGAAAGATAAGTATTTAAATAAATCTCGAACATTCTTCTTTGTCAATATCTAATAACCTGATTTCATAATTATAAATAAATGTAGATGCCCATTTCTTCCATTTAAATTATATACTGTAGACTATAAAATAACTTTAACAGCCTTTAAAATAAAACAGGCTTTAACTTACTAAACAAGTAGTATAGTTTGGCCGCTCAGCGATAGATAACAGCGCCGAATAAGGACGATGCGCTGGGATTTGAGGGGTGGAGGGGGGTAAGGACGACACGTGTTCTCCGTCCAGACACGAATGGAATGCTTTTTGTCAGTGACATGGCGCGTGACGCCAGTGGCCTAGCATGCCTTAAGTCAGTGGACTGCATGTGACATGGTGCGTGACGCCAGTAGCTATGCATGGCCGCCAGCCAGCTCCGGACCTGGCCTATATCGCTATCCTGTCTGCATTCGTAACACTGCCCCCTCCTTAAACCTGTTCGTCTCTAACAGGTATGCATCATTTACAGCATATTCCCTTAACCGGTCACAGGGTACCTCTTTCATCCATCTCTGGGTGCGGTAGACCACATCATTTAGCCGCTTCGAGACATCATACAGGCATTCCCACACTGCTTGAAACTAAGGGCACCTTAATTTCCTTTATTGTGGGTTCTAGAACTACACCAAATCGCCCTCCTGAAATCCGATTGAGTTAGCCTTCACGTCGTACCTCGTCTTCATTCGATTCGTCGCTAATCGACGATATTTGCGGACTTCTTCATGTATAAACGCCATTTGCTCATATAGACGATTCACATATTCAGTGTAACTTGTCGGCTCTATGCGAGGACGACCGAACTTGACATAACAGTACAGCCTCAACTCGTGTCCAAACACAATACTCGCAGGGGTCTGGAGTCATGGATGGCAGAACTATATGCCATTAGGAACAACTGGATGTGTTAATCCCATTCCTGTTAATGCTCGGCCAAAACCTTAACAATATGTTCCTCAAGATTTCTGTTGAACCTCTCCACCATGCCATCGGACTGTGGATGTAATGCTGTAGCCCTGGTTTTATTTATTACCAGCAACCGGCACACCTCCTGAAATTTTGTCGACTCGAAATTGCGGCATTGGTCTGAGTGGAGCTAAATCGGTACCCAAAATCTACAAATGATGTTGTTGACTATTGCGTCTGCAATGTTAGTGGCTCTTGGTTAGGAAGTAAATAGGCGTATTTTCACTTACTGAAGTAATCCATTGCTACCAGAATATACCGGTTACAATCTTTAGTGTTGGGAAATGGTCCAGCGATGTCGATGGATATCCTCTCAAAAGGGGGCCCCTACATTGTAGGCCCTCATTTTCCCATGACTCCGGTGTTGTGGCCCTTTTTTTTAGCAGAGCATGCTTCACATTGTCTACACCAAGCCGTCTCATTCTGGTGACACCTCAACAAATAGTAGCATTTACGGGTCTTGGCTAGAGTTTTTTTCACCTCTAGATGACCAACCTTTGGTACCATCATGGATTTCTTTCAACACCTCTGCCACTAGATACTTTGGAAGGAGCAGTTGCATTGTAACTAATTTTTTCATTTGGACTCTCCCATGCCCTCATTAGTAGCCCATTCACCATCCTCGAGTAATCCCACTGTGTCCAGTAAGCTTTCACAGCCCTTAGGTCAGTAGAGATCTCGTGCCAATTGGACATCCTGTACCACTCTTCAGTTGCTTATAATATGTGTCAGGTCAGGATCTTGCTACTGCTCTGCTTTCAAGCTGGCATTATCTTATTTATATTCCCTGTTAGTTATCGTTGTTCGCCGAACATCTTCGATTCCCTCATTTTTCTCCGCCCTATTGCTATGGTTGAAGTATACCTTGTAAGGGCTTCAGGAGAGGACATTGGCATTGCTGTGAATTCGGCCTTTCCTGTGATCTATACGATAGCTATATTGCTGTATCTGTTCAATCTACCTAGTAACTTGTCCCTCTGGATTTTTGAACTGTAGTAGCTATTTAAGTGTGGCTTGGTCATTGTGTAAAAGGATTTTCTCCATATAAATATTTGTGGACATGTTGCAGAGACTTCACTACAGCCGAGAGTTATCGTCATGTAAGACAATAGTTGCATTCAGGCTCAGACAAAACTTTTCTGTAGTATGCTATTACTCATTCATTTCAATTTTGAATCTGAAAAAGTACAACACCAACCCATCTCTGCTTGCCACTGTGTCGAGTTGATAGGGTTAGGCAAGTATAGGGCTAGTACACAGGGATTCCTTGAGATCTTGAAAGGCATTCTCATAGGTTGAAGTCTATATAAATTGTCTCTTGTCCTCGGTCAGCTGGTTCAATAGTATTGCGATTGTTGAGAACCTAGGAACCAACCACCTATAGTAGGTACAGAGTACCAAGGAACTCCTTACTTCATGATCTTTCTTAGTTTGAGGCAACTCCTTCATAGAATGGATCTTCTCAGGATCTGTTTGAACTCCATCCTGTGATAAAATATGCCCCAGAAATGTTACCTCATACTGTAAAAGAAGCACTTCTTAGGAACTGTCGAATACATTCTGAAGATTTCGCAAATGTTCCTGCACTGTATTAACCCACCACAATAATGTCATACAAGTATACTAGGCATGTTTTCCAAGTTAAGCCATGCAGGAAAAGTTCATAAATCTCTGAAAAGATGAAGGAGCATTACATAACCGGAATGGTAGCACAGTGAACTGGAACAGCCCACTACCTGTCGTGAAAACAGTCTTCTCCTTATCCTCGGGGTGCAGCTCCACTTACCAGTTACCACTCTTCAGCTTCAGTGTAGAAAATCATTGGGTGCCAGAGAGTATGTGAAGTTTGTCATCCATACATGGGAGGGGGTAGCTGTCCATTTTGGTCATATAATTCAGCTTCCGATAGTCCACACAGAACCTCAGTTGGCCATTCTTTCTTTGCCATTAAAACAGCTGGGGAAACCCAAGGACTCGCCGATGGTTCTATCACACCACCGTCTTTTATACCCGCAATCAACTTTTCTGCTTCTTCCTGTTTTGCTAGAGGTAGCCATCTCCGGTGTTTGTCAGATTGACTCTGCATCACCTGTGTCGATGCGATGTTAGACCAGGTTTGTTCTCCCATGATCAGAATCCCCTAAGGAAAAGACATCCTGGGTGCTAACACGAAAAGCTGTGACTTCTTCTATTTCTTCATCTGTTAGATTATTTTTGCATCGCCTTAGTATATGTTCTAGATTTAGGTTTATTGGTTGGGCGTCACGTCTAATAGATGAGGAAGACTCACACTGGCCTACGCAAGAGACTGGTTCACAGCCAGCTATTGGGATCCCTGTTTAAGAACCCTTGTTCGAGAATCGAGGTTGGCTACCCTGATAGGTACAACCTCGCCGAACCTTGCAACTCTTCGGGCAACCAGGAGTGATTTCGATTCTAATGTAATATCTGGCTCTATCAGGTAGCTCATGTTGCCCCTAGGATTAATGGACTGCCCGTGACGCGGCGCGTGACGCCATTGGCGCGCAGGGCCAACAGCGAGCTACGACCTGGCTCGTGTCGCGGCCCTGTCTGCGTTCGTAACAATATCATGGACAAAAATATATTGCAAGTGTTATTTCAGGAAAGTAATATACAATTGTCCCATAACTATACTTCAAGCCCCCCAAATAATTGACTGGCTAGTATTACTGTTCTGAATCTAAAACCAAAATTCAAAACTGTTTATAGTTTTCGAATAAAGGCAATTTATTAAAAGTTTTAATTTCCTAAAATGAATCAAAATAATAGATAATATGACTAAAAGATTTTCTACGCAATCATAAATAACGATAAATATCGATAAATCCTCAAAATAAAATCAAACCTGCTCTACTTATAAGAGAAAAAATAAACTGAAAGACTTATGCCACAAAGATTTTTAATTGTGGTAAATTTGACTAGTCACATTGTAAAAAAATACTTTGCAAACTATGGACGTTATTAAAAAACATGGCTTATTAAAGAAAATAACTTGATCAGTAAGTAAAAACATTTACAGTGTGAGTTTTCAAATTTACCTAATTAAAAATTGTTGCCTCATAAGTCGCGCAAAAGTTTTTTACGCACAAAAGTATAGCACGTTTGAATTTATTTTTATTGTTATCAATGGTCAGGTTAGCTACTTAATATTGTGTAGCAAAAATTATTTGTCACAGTATCTAATAATTTTGGTGTAGGATGATGACTAAAAATCTTCTTAAGGGAAAAAAGTGCTAATAACTCGAAAACTACGATACGTTAAAAAAAAAATATATATTTTTTTAAATTCAGTACCGTGATTGGCCTAAACTGTTGTCGACTTCACGTTGAGTTATGGACACCTTGTGTACACACAAACACATACGTGATTACTCACGCGCGTGCACGCAATTCTATGGGAAACCCATTAAAACTGCGTTAGTTTCTGGGCTTCAACAGTATTTTCCCGTCGCTATCGTGCATGCGGCAAGGTCGCGGTGAATGCCGCGTCGTAGCAGCGCAGAAGAGTTACAAACTGGTTCCAGTTTCTCTCTCCCCCGCCCCACCCCCCTCACCATTTCGGCAAACACTCTTTCAACCTAAAACCGCTGCATGAGACCTATCGTGTCAGCCTGTGTTGTGTTGATTGTCTTGATTGTCTTATCCTTAGTTGTTAGTATAAGTTTTTCGCAACTCTGTTCACTTGTCCTGTCGTCGTTGTAAAATCAAGGTCTGTCAGCCTGATGTGACATGTTGTCCTTGTTATTGTGTAAATTTAGCATTAGTTTAGTTATTGTCCGAGTTGTTTTGTATGGTTTTGCCCATTCAAATCTTGTAGGGGAAATTACATATGTGTTTTCTTAATATCTTTTTAATAGTAGCAAACTTGGCTTTTTTTGTATATATTTACGTTTTCTTATTTATCAGTCTGGATTTTTACGACGGAAAAATGCTCGCAAATGGCGTTTATCCACAATTTTTTATCTTATAAACCTAAGTATACGCATAAAACTTTCTGAAATGAAACTTGTTCGACAGGAGAGTAAAATATGTGAGTGAAACCATTCTTCTTGCGTCAATTTATTTTCTACTGGCACGTGAGAAACTGGCGAAGTGTTTTTCCAAAAAACTTGAGTTCCGAGTCATTTCTCTTTAAAAATATAGGAAAGAGGCCAATTAAAAAAAACTGCTTTTTATTAGAATTTCTCATAGAATCGCATTACATTGTCTGTATCCTCCGATTTCCGGAAAATGTTTGCATATGTGTGAACAATCGATTACTGGTTTTGTAGTAAAAATTTCATACAAAGCTATCAACATCCCTTATATCATTAATATGCTGCTGATTTTTAGGCACTAGATATCATGAAATAACTTATTATGCATGAAGCATTCTAAAACTTGATGTCCAACTTTAATAATACCAACAAAAACTTAGCACAAGCCTTGTTTAAAAATGATCCAACTGTTTCAGTTACGTCAATATCTGTACCCATATTTGCAGATCCTCTTCACTTCGTAGATACCTAGTAAAATCACCACTTTCACGTAATTCACTTACACATAGCTAAGTTGGAGCTATTCTGGATCTTAAAAATGCAATGCATATTCTATTTTCACCTAAACTTAAAATAAAAACACCAAAAAGTATTTACTACTTAAATTTGGATCTCAAAGGAGTATAAATTCTTAAGTACCAGAAAAAAAAACTACACATAAGAAGGCAAAACTACTACATATTTTGTATGCTTGTTTATTTAAAAGCTTATATATTATTTTTGCGATATTAAACATAATAAAACCATATTATTACTTAAGTTTCTTATTTAATAAATAAAATAAAAGTACTTAACTTTCATTTAAAGCTTTTTTTGGAACGTTCGAAATAAATCAAAGTACTTTTGGAGCAAAAATATCGAATTTACGGTATTATGTCATGTTGTGTCTTAAACGAGGGCGGTCCACAATCACTGCCGATAAGAATGGAACAGTACTACGGTGGTCATAAAAACTTATATAATTTTATATTCTTGCCTTATGTTTGTGAAAGGTAAAATGCATTAAAAATTTGTTGTAGGTTGCGCGACGAACAGGAATGACGTCATTTTCACGTGTTATGGTCGGCCGTAAAAACCATAAAACCAGGCCATTAAATTTCACCCGCCACTTAGGAAGAAAACTGTTATTTCTTGATTTTACCGGGAACGTTTCCTTTGCAGTCTTCTGAGTACTGTTTACACAAGCATGCGCGTAAAATCAACATTTAAAATTTTTTAAAAACCGTGATTATAATAAAGATTAATTTTAGTACTTTGAACTTGAACTCAATAGTAATATTTGTATTAAAAACGCAAAGAGTCACACATACATCTATTGGCTGTATTTTTGTGGCAAAATTTTTGTGACATCATGCCAAAGTTATACAAATAATAAACGGATTATCTGATCTCGATGCATACGTTAAAAGTATGGTTGTAAACAATAAAAGACCAACATAAAAGATCTAAGTTAATTTACATATGAATATTTTCAATCTTTTAAACTCAAAATTAAAAACTAACCACTGCAGTCAACGTTGAAACCATAGCAGCAAAATTATAATTTTTTCTCCATTTTAAAATTTTTATCCACTTGAAACAACCTTTTTTTTTTTTTTAATGTGAGCGTGTCTTTCTGTACTCGCCAGTGATGTGTCAGATCTAACTTCGTTAACGAACAAATTAATGTGTTCTCATGTTGCAAATATACTTATTTTACGAAACTCGGACAAAAAATTTAACGTAGAATTCATTGAAATAATGCCAAGCGTGATAAATATACCAAATTTTGTTTTCAAGTACATTTATAGAAGCAAATCACACGTAGATTTTGCAACTGCCACTATAATTCACTGCCGCAGCTGCAACATCGAGTACCGAATCTTAAGTTATATAATGAAACGGCTCTGATTAAAGCGATATAGACTTGAAAAATATGAAGCCCCGGCTTTGGAGCTGATTATCGACCAGGAATTTTATTAAAATACTGCTTATCTTGTAAACATTCATTAACAAAGTTAATACAATAAGGTTTTTGTAAATTTTGGTTCACACCGTCTCCCACAAATGGCAGCACCGTGATTGTTAGACATTTCCGATCCCTGAATTCCGTCGCATTCACGAAATTACTCCCTCCAAATGCTGGATACCAAAAGCTAAGATGTTACACACAAAAAATTCACACTCTTTGTAATTTTACTACATCTATTTCTTACACTAAAACTTTCGCCACCCAGTTAGAATCCATATAGGTACCACTCCCATTACATAAGTAAATTATACCAGTGCCATAATCTATGATAAGTCAGCAGAAGATTTCAGGCAGCTGACTTACACTACAACATATAACAACACTACACTACAATCGGGAAGAGCATTAACCACAGGGCTGATGAATTTAAATACCTCAAAGACACAAAATTCCTTATATTTTAAGTAGAAAATGAAATAAAATGAAAAATCATGTAAAACTTATTATTAAAAAATCAGCTGGATATTCATTTTGTAATATGGTTTTGGTAATAAGTAAAAAAGACAAAAAAGGCGTGTTTCATGATTTCTACTCCACCATTACCTAAGCATTTAGTTTTGGGGAAATACAGAGAGCCAGAGGGTAAGTGTTTCGTATGAAAAAATAGTAAGAAACACTCTTAAAAGCGTAGATTATTTTCGATGACTCTTAAATAATACTATCACTATCATGCTATTCATTACTTCCGTCTTTATACCGAAACCCTTAATCATTAAATGTTTTATCTATTCACAAGCGCAACAAAGAAAATAAACGTTTAGGTATGTCACTTGTTAAAGTTAGTTTGCAACAAAATCGATATTATTATTCATAAAACATGCTATAAAAATGATGCCTAGACATTTATCAATACATTTTGTCCTCAAATAGACAACTCTTCAAAAACAAATATAAGATTTGGTAACTGAACATAATTTATATTCTGGAAAATAAATTTTTTATTAAAAACAACACTATAATGGTAATATGAATTCATAATTTTTTCGTGTGCGTTTTAAGAACCTTTAATTATTTCCATTTTCCCACACGAGATTTCTGTCCGCGTACATTCACTGAGAAACCAGTGGTTTTTTAAGTTAATAAACTATTCTAAAAAAGGCAATTTATGTGCTTATTTAATAAGCCAATATTGTTTTACTGTATTTCTGTATAAAATAACTTCATTATTACTTTGAAAAAAAAGTACACACAAAAATTATAATGGCTGCAATAAACTAAACAAAGCAAGCCATGTTGTATTATTAATTTTAATTACATATAACTAATTTATTTTCTGATAATCATATAAAAACATTTTAAGTTAGTATAATCATAGACTTTAGAAATTTTCTATAATACTTACCTAATTAAAGTCATCTCAAATTACATTACACAAAAAAATCTTGCAGACTGGCAAATATTGTTATTATCGCACAGACTGTTACAATGACTAACCATACTAGTTGGTTTTTTATTTGCGTGTGTAGTCAATCTGTAATTCTCTCGCTGCGAACATAACATTTACCTTGACAGACATACCAAATTCTATATATTTTTGGTTTAATTATAGTTACTATTTCTTGTCATATTAATTTTTCAATTTCATGAATAAAACCATAAGAATGACGGCATCAAAAATCAACATTTTACAATTATTCATTACTATCAGAAAGCACAGTATTTATATAGGTATAAAAATTAACATCATGAAAATTGAAGGACTGCTTCATAAATTCCCAATTAAATTATTTATGAATATTCAATGAGCTATACGAGTGCTTACAATTATTTTAAGTTAAAATTACCTAAATAATCTAAAATTCATAATATATGTTTGTTTTATGTTGACAACATTTCTAAAGCACGTTCGCATCCAGCCTGCGACTTAATGTTCTTGCTATACAAGTATGCAGACTCCTGAAAACTTATATGACAAAATTTAAGCCTGTGGGGTGATTTATGTAAAGTTATTTCCCTTCCCACATTTTAACCCCTGCATAGATATTTAAAATTTCAGTAAATTTCTCTTAACATATAGCCTAAATTTTCCGTCACAACACCACCAAATTATAAAGACATTGCAAATTAATTCGAAATTTTGCTTTTTTTGGGTTTTACATGATTATGAATTAGTACGAAAAAATTAGGCAAGATTATGTAGTTTTATTCAGAAACTTATAGTATGACTTTTTAATTTATATAAGGAAAAATTGCATAGAAATAAAGTCGCCCATCTACAAGTATTAATATACTATTTGCGAGAATATTTTGCAATATATGTATCATTAGCTCGAGAGTCTCTCACGATTATAACTTCTTGAATAATGTTACTTTGCAAGCAGCCAGTCAATCTCTCAAGAAGGCAACGAACTGAAACAGACTTCATTTTCTTAAAAAGCAAATCCATATCAATATATCCAACAAAATAGCAACGCTCTACTCAAAAATAAGTACGTCATAAAGAGAACTAATTTACGTAGTTTGCAGGTAAGTTGCCTTGGCATAGTTTTTTTCTAAGCTTGGCAACAATGTAGTTAAATAGATTATAATTATTGGTTAGAGAGAAGTTTATTTTTTATTATTTCGTACAAATTTAAAATATGTGCCAAAATAACTTAGTTTTCGTACAGCTTGATGTAAGACAATATTTAAAATTTTTGTATGTATATGCGCGTGTGGGAAACAAAATTAATTTCCAAATGAATGTTCTGTAGTAAGTACATACACTTATTAATGATAAAAAAAGATTTTTAAAAATAAAAGTGCAAGTTTTACACAAATGTGTTATTACATACATAATTTTAAGTTTCTCGTGTTAAAATAAACTGGAAAACTGATACCAGTGAAGCCTTCGGCAAAACGGACACAAATATTTTAGGTTTTGATAGAGGCCTCGATCGCTTACTGGTAACACTCGAGGGGCGATGCCATGCTTGCTTGGTGACTGTATCAGCCACATATGCGATGTTGCAGACACGTCCTGATATTTCAGAAAGTATCACTACATTCCTGAAATATCTATTCGCTACCGGAAACAATGTGTGGCATATGTAGCGTTCTGATTTTGAGAAGCGCTGAGGTTTCCAGTATGTTTGCGCTCCAGAGCTTGGCCTCCATTTTGAGTAATCGCAATTTCACCTTATGTTCAGATGTTTCACTTTATGACTATCGAAAATTTGTTCATTTGTTAATTTTTGCGTTATTTTTAATTTACACGTTTTATGTTACATGAACTCTGTCAGGCAAATATCCGTAATCAGCAATTATTGCTAGACTAGCAGCATGTATTTGTTACTGTGGAAGATGGGGGAGAGAAGAGAAAATTTTAAAAAAGAAAATTAAAAATATCATTGAAGGCATTAAGTTAATTTGGATTATGAAAAGTGAGCTATTTATTAAACCTGCAATTTAAACTGTGAGAAACCGCGTGGCCTACAGATGCTTCTGTAGGCTCATATGTTTGTGTTTAGTGTCAATTGAAATGTAGGCTAAGTATTTTACAAACACGTATTTAAATCAAATAAAAAAAAAATTTCTTTTCCCAAAAATATTCTTGACTTCGCCACTGAAAAGGCATAATATAACTCACATTGAGTGAATTATCAGCGTTTCCGTATTCGGCTAGTGCCTAAATCCAGTAAAATTGTTGAAATATGGGTTAACAAACCACCAGGCAGTGCCTGGCCGTGGACTACCTGCTCTGTAGTGCGAGCGGCTGTCGTAGTAGCACAGGACCCTGGCGGGCGCGGCGGCGGGCAGCAGCGCGGCCAGCAGCACCAGCAGGTAGCACGTCATGGCGTCTGGTCGCCGCGGGGTCAAGGCGCGAACTGCCGACTCTCTCCTGGCGGACTCGCGGAGGCAGCTGCGTGGGGGTTCCCACTAACAGGCCGCCGCCCTGGTTCCAGCCAGTGAGGTGCTCACGCGAGAAGCCCCTCAGCCTCGCTCCTGCACATCACAACATTGACATTCGATCAGCCTTTTTATGCTAAAGCTCGTGAAATGGTAGCTGCAGCACCTGATGACAGCCCTTTAAAGTCACTCTTCATTCGACTTGGTGGTTTCCACCTGTTAATGTAGTTTTTTTCAGCGATTGGATTCATCATGGCAGGGAGTGGCTTGGAAGAGTTGTACAGTACAGTCTATGCCAAAAACAGTGTTCAACAAATGATGAACGGAAAAGCTTACTCTAGGGTCGTTCGTGCTCTCTTCCTAGTCGAAGAGGCACTCATTACTGTATTTGGAAGACAAATGAAGCTTGCATTAGTGTTGGTCTGGCGATGCCCAGCTACCTACAGGTAGATTTGTGAGCAATACACTAGTTATATTATTACTCATTATGGACAAGGTACTATTGTTTTTGATGGATATGAAAAAGGAAACACAAAATATGAAGAACACTTGTGCAGATCACGGACCACTCATGTTGAAGTGAAAGTAGAAAACTCAATTCACGTAAATCTCGGTCAAAGGGAATTTCTATCTAATGCTAAGAACAAAATGGGACTAATTTCTCTCCCCATAGTGCACTTGCACAGAGCTGGTTGCACAGTACATCAAGCACGGGGTGATGCTGACTTAATGTTAGTTCTTACAGCGATTGATGAAGCAGAGAAAAGACTTGGAGCTTCCGTAGTTGGCGACGACACAGACTTATTAGTCTTATTGACTGTCCACGTGCCCCCCGATAACAAATTGAAAATGGCAATCAACAGGAAAAAGTGTACTCCATTTCTAACATACAGCGAGGCATTGGGGAGATGAAAGATGTTCTCTTCGCAGTATACGCTTTCACAGGATGTGACACTGTATCAGCTATCTACAAGAAGGGGAAATTTGCAGCATTTAGGAAAGTTCAGGCCAACAAGGCTCTTCGCACGAAGCTTCTTGTCTTCAGTGACCCCAAAGCTGAGCTGAGTGCAGTGGCTGATGCTGGGAAGCATTTCCTTCTTGCCATATTTGGAGCAAAGAACACTGAAGATATAGATTCTCTTCGCTACCAGTGTTACTTGCAGGCAATTGCAAAACAGCCTGTACATTCGTTGTTCAAGTTGGGTGCACTTCCCCCCACTTCAGCAGCTTCCAGGCAGCATTCATTCAGAGTTTACCACCAAGTGCAGCAGTGGTCCCAATGAGAGGAAGAATCCGCTTGAGTGGGCGTGGAAGAAGATCGGAGAACACCTGAGACCTCATGCAACAGCAAGTCCCACTGCTCCACCAGAACTACTTTCCCTCATCGTGTGCGCGTGCAAAGACGAATGTGTACTTAACTGTGAGTGCAGGAAGAGTGGTTTGAATTGTTCGACCATGTGCGGCAACTTCTCAGGCCTGGGATGTGTTAACAGAGACACGCTCATCATTGACGAGGATGAAGAAGAGGAGGGTGAAGTATTTGGAGAGGACTGAATCCTGATTCATAATTTACAGTAATTTAAGATTGCATTTAACATGACTACTTTGTTTTTCAATATGATATGTTTGTAAATTTTGAGATTTTTTTGCAATGTAGGGATTTAACATACATCCACATTACTTGAATACACGTAATTAATTCTGATATTGTTGATTTATTTCCGTTTACACAGTGATAATTTCATGTTTTTCCAACAAATCCGAAAAATTAAAAAAAAAATGGGCACTTTTACCCTCTCCATACCTCCAGAACCGTTCACTTTAGCGTGAGTATGAATACAACTATTTTTGTTCGTAATTTAATGTAGATTATTTTTGTATGGAATACGTTTTGCGGTAAACCGAATATTTTTCGAGATATTTGCGAAAAACTGCGAAAAACTACCATTACACCCTCTTCCCTCCCCCCTCCCACCGTAACCCGACACACAAATTAGTGTAACTTTTTATTACATACTAAGGGGAATGGATAGAACAATTTGGCGTTGGAGGGAAACTTTTTTTTTGGATGTTGAGGTTTAGGTCTAATTGCACCGTACTATTATCATTCTTAATTTTCTCATACAAGTAAAAAACACCCGTGTGATATTAACAACGAAGCAATCAGTACCCTCATATAGAATACATAGAGATAGTGTGATGTATATATGTAGATATAAAGAGATAAATACAGATAGAGAGATACATAGATATATAGGACTATAGATGTAGATAGAGATAAATTTATATTTAGAGATATGGATAGATTATTTGTATATGTGTAACTACTTCAAACATATTACAAAACAAAATTGAATTAGGCATTGCATAGCATGCCGAGCATTAGCTAGATAATGGAATCTTTTCAATACTAGTAATCCCGTATTTTTCAGTTTTTTTTCCTATATTGCTTTATAGAGTCTAGATTACATACAGACCAGGTAAATAACTATATACTGGCAGAACAACTTCTGTCGGGATCTGAAAGTGATATAAATTATTTTGCACACTTGACATTCAAATTAAGAAGACAATTACTAACTGCATCTGATCTCTAAACAGTTCCCCTTCACCCTGTGTTCAGCCCAATCAACGCTGGGTACTGCAGCTAGTTATATATAAAGAATGGTTTTTACCAGAGAAAGTAGATATTATCAGGCAGAGAAATAATCCAAAGCAATAATTGTGTTTTTGAACTGTATATTATTATTATTTTGATATGAAACTCTGTGGATAATTGCCGTGAGTGATTTAAGGGAAACCAAAAACTAAAAAATAATGTAAGAAATTATTCAGTGAGTGTTTAGCCGAGACTTTCTGAAAGCCTGCCTATAATTTTACCACAACTCTGGGTATGAAATAATAATGTTTAGAATGGAATATTTTTCCATGTGGGAAATAGAGGTCAGCTAGGATAGCTTATTTATGAATTGGAGTTTTATTTAAATTTTGCTGTGTTATTAATTTATTTGTCTATTTACAACAATTTAAACGTATGTTTAAGTCCCCAATGGAGCCTGGTTCGATAATGGCCCTGTCTGCTCTAACCACGCACCGTGACCTCGGTCCCAGCACACTGCCTCGCACTACTCCCTCGCCCGCGCCGCGACATCATCCTCGATGCACCAGTCTCCGCGTAACTCGCTTAATGCTCGCCTAGAGGTTAACCACCTTCTTCACTCTTACTATCCGAGGTTTCACCGGTATCACCAGCCTCGCACAGACAGACATCGTCGCACGTCCGTGTCCGTATCTTACAAGCCCGTCGATTCCCGCCCTGGAGAGTTCTCCTTGCCCTCCGAGGTGTCGCGGCATCAGCATCCCCAGTACAACACAGTGGCGCCAAAGTGACGCCACTTCAGGCGGACGGGCTCTGGGAGCCGCAGAATTCTCCAGACGCGACAGAGACAGGCCACGCACTCACAGGGAAGGCCGTTATTCTGACTACACGTGAGTAGCAGAAGCGCTTCTCACACTGGCCTGCTTCGTCGTAAGCAGCCTCGTAACAATGTGAATAAATAATAACATATAAACATGTTTATATAATAAATCTATACTTATATTATAAAGCTGAAGAGTTTGTTTGTTTGTTTGTTTGATCGCGCTAATCTCAGGAACTACTGGTCCGATTTGAAAAATTCTCAGTGTTGGATAGTACATTTATCGAGGAATGCTATAGGCTATATTATATTATCAATAACATTTGGGATCCTTACTAAAAGTCCAATTTAGAATCAAATGCGTTGGAGGGGGTTAGATACAACATGCAGTACACGTACGAAGTGTGTGTTGACAATGCCGCAGGCGCTAGAAGTTTATTTCCTATTGCCTATTAACATTGTTGCCACGCACTAGATGCCTTATCATTCTTAATTTTCCCATACAAGTAAAAAACACCCGTGTGATATAAGCAACGAAGCAATCAGTACCATCATAAGAATTCAATTAGTATTTAAATACTTTTTATCACTTTAAACCGCAAACCTAAACTATTGTTTTTTTTCCTCTCTCTGTGTTAAATTTTTTTATTATTGCCCTTTTTTTTCAAGTATGTATATTTTGAAGACTTGATACTTCACAGTAATGTTCCTTATGTTACGCAGGATGACATTTTCCGAAAATTAGATCCCATTGGTGGTTAAAAGCAGGCAACAGTGGGTACTTTGTCTGCATGAGAACAGGATTTTGCATTGTTCATGCCTTCTGCGTCTCCATGGCAACGGGTATATCGCGGTAGTGGCGTACCCACAAGGAGGGGCATGTATAATGAGCGGCGCAAGAGTTATCTGCGTCTAGACTGCCGTAGCGAAGTACGGGTACATCAGTTAAACGTTGCGTGCATGAGTCAGGAAACCATCGGTGCTATTCATTTTCTCTCCGGTACATTATACAGCATTGTAATAAATTTTCACTCAATTTTTTTTTTTAACATTTCTGTAAATGGGAGATGTGGCTTAATTTTTTCCATCAGTATAGCCGTGCGAAGCCGGGTCGGGCAGCTAGTATAAAATAAAATTCGAAATCTCTAGAATTATATTATTTTTCAATATGTAATGCAAAGAGAAGCATAGAGGCCGAGCGCTTTTCAACAATTTGGTGGGATTTGGAGTTGTTAAAGTGAACCAGAAGAAAATGATAGTTTTTGTAAAGCAATAGAAATGGCACATGGTCGTAGAGCTGGTGCGAGGAGAGTATACCGGGGCCACAAAGACTCGCCACACAAGGCCTGCTCTTGGGCAGGATTACAAGAGGTGGATTACATTCTTAGCTGCGGCACCACAGGCACGTATGCAGCTTGTACTGCCGGGGGAGGGGGGGGGGATGGGTAATTATTCACCAGGCGCCGCTAGCACAGTCGCACGCCGCGCACACGCAAATCCTCTTATATTCTTAGCGCTTTTTGCATCCTTCGCCCGCCGCTAATCCCCGGCCGAATGCGCGCGGCTTTTCATTTCGCGTTACGGCCCATTTCATCAAGTTTTAATAGCCCACCGGCAAGGACGAGTGCTGGGAACACTAGGGAACCTTGGGCTCTCTACAACTTAAATATCCAATTATTCAGGAGTGTGTGTGAATCAGCGAGCTTTTTTCAGCACAATTGACCACTGGATTAGGAATTAAAGGCCTATATATGTATAAAACGAGAAGATTGTTTGTTATATTCGCATGAAATTTTTTATTTATTTCTGATAACGAGCCTTTATCATTTACAAAACTTTATACTTTTCAAAAGTTCAACTTTATGCTAGTTAAAACAATTTAAATTGAAAATAAAATTATATGTATAAATATTTCGTAGGTAAGAAAAACTTACCGTATTTTTATCGAACACGAACCACTCATGTGTTTATGCAGCATTTACAAACCATTCAATAGTTATTTAAATATAGATACATGGATTTAATAACTAATAGACTGGCATATACAAGCCTTGTGTTATGGCTTTATTTAAAGCATGTATTTTTGGACGGTGGAAAAGGTAGACATATTGTCACATCCAATAATGGTTATTGATTCTTTGGTTTATGGTATAGGTAATTATATATTGACGTAAAGAAAGTTAATTTATATTGTTACGAGGATACTAGCGAGGAAGCTTGGCAGCCAGCCGGTGCACCTACCTGCGGGGGAAAGAGGAGATACAGGTAGCGACAGTACCTCTCTGGTAATACAATTAAGAACTGCCCCTATCTCCCTGTCTCTTGAGGGTTCGCCTCGTTCCCAGACTCCAGTCGGCGTGAAGAGGCGTAACTATGGCACTTTTATTTTCGCAGTTTCGAGTGTTAGGACGGGTATTATGATGATGCGACACTCCGAAGGACCTTTCCAAAGCAAGGGCTGGGAGGTATGTAACCGGAGAGGATGAAGTGAAGAGAGCGAGAGACCCCTTGGCGAGCGCTAGCGGGCGACGAGAGACGGGCCTCGTGTGCTGTGTCGGATCATCGGGGACCGAAGGGTGTTGTGTGCGGCGGACGAGAGAGTAGTGGAAACATTGTGTTGGGACCGAGGTGCGTGGCAAGAGACGATCAGCAGAGGGAACCACTGTCGAGCTGAGCTCCAGTGGGGAGAGTAAATAGTGGACTTAGTGCTATTAATGTGTGGACAGACAAATAAATTGTTGTAATTTAACTGTGTAAATTTTAGGTTAAAATTATAACTATATTTAATTATTTGGACTGTTATTTAACTTTTTACCCCTACTCAAATAAATGGACAAATATTATTTTGTAGGTACCATGCATAACCATATTAAAAAAAAATTGTTACTCATAATATTTTGCTAAACATTAAACGTTTATTTTTAACCATGCCGAGCATTAAATTATTTTTATTTCATGAAAACACGCTAACACAGGTGAAATATTTTTCTGTAAATTGACACCACAGCCATAGCATACGTACGTGACTCTTGTGAACTCGTTATGTAGTTCGGAAAGTTTTTAAATAATGTCTCACGCAAAGTTTGCTTTGTTTATTCACTAATATAATTCGATGGAAAAATCGTGTTCTAGGTCAGGCACAGGAGTCAAGAGCCCGCTAATTATCAAGGGGTTTCGGTGGACGAGAGGTCATTGGCCGAGAGGGGGTTGGGATGGGGGCGCAGTAGGAAGGAGTGGGGGGATCCGAAATGCGGCAGTCTGCTAGAGATCGCCACCTTGGACGACCACCAGCAGATTGTGTCGTCACGAATAGTTCGTAACGTTGCTGCTAGAGAATTCTCATTTCACGATGTTATTTTAAAAAAAATAGTTTTATTAAATCTTTAATGCTGTTGGTCGGGATAAAACAACCAGACTTGATGAAATGTAAGAAAGAAAATGTAAGGTTGAAATCTTACGCCTTTACTCGATCAGCTACCGTGTCCTTTATTAAATATTAATTGAATAAAAAGTATTAAATAATATTAAGAATTAGTAAAGTCTGATGACCTAAGCCATAATATTATGTTTTAATTACAATGATTATATTGCATACATATGTCTTTAAACAGGCAATATATTCGTAAAATATTAAACTATTTTTTATCAAAATACATTTTTTAATGAAATTTTGTGAAAAATTATTTTTAAAATTGAAAACTAATATTTTTGTGATCATATGAATTGGGTATGACGTTAATTTACACCCATTTCATTTAAATGATAAAGCATTCTTTAATTTATTTAAGATACATTTTCTAAATAAATATTTATTATAACTCTGATCTTATGACATATAATGTGTTTATTCATACACTATATAATAGCATGTTTTATTAAAAAGTTTTAAAGGTTTTAAAATAAATTTTTTATGTAACTTTAATATTTTGATATATGAATGTCATAAAAAAAAGTCTATTTTTAATTCGTGTCGAATATATTAAAATATGCTATTAAATACACTTACAATATTTTAAAATATATAAATATAAACTTAAGACTGGTACGTTTTATTACCTATGCTCCTTTCATTTGTACTTTATTTAATAACACATACTTCATAAAACTTAAGGGTTTTTAAAACAGTTTTTATAAATTTATAATATTTTTTGATAGGTAAACCTTTCAATTCGTCCCTTTGCCCATACGATATATCATAATTTATGCTAAAAATGATACATTATAATGTTTAAAATAAAAAGTTAATTTTTGTTAATTTTAAAATATGTATGTATTTTAAACAAAGCCCATTTACACATACCATACATAATCAGTTATGTTAAGAATAAATTAAATTGTATAACTTACTTAGTAAAAAAAATTATAATCTTAAGACATAGCTGTGGTTTATTAAATCTACCATTTTATTTGTTTATATAATAATTTATCAAAGAAAAATAAATTTAAAATTTTGCAATTTAAATGTTTAAATTTAAAATTTTACTATTAAGACACTCTTATGACATACTTAAGTCTTTTGGCCTAGGGTTTGCTTGCTTGTAAAAAATATATTACTGTCCCTAAGCTAGCAATCAAATCTTAAACATAGTTATTTTCACCACACCATGAAGTTTTAAAAATGTGTAGGTGTAGTGCGCGGGATTGTAAACCGTCAAACGAGTGAGGTAAGCCCAACAGGAATCCACACCGTTTATACGTGCCCTGTCATACCGTAGACAAGCCATGCATGTAGTGGGCGGCCATTCAACCCATCTGAGGCGAGGGTGATGTTAAATGTATGCAGCCCACACGATACATAGGCGTTTGGCAGCAGCGGAGCACATCTGCAACAGAAGAGGTGGACTACAGCACCATGAAGTGGTAAAACAAATAATGTAATCAGCCAGCAACACAGCATTGTCATGGATCAGTTCGCCAGGCTTACATTTCTCGAGTTTAAACACATGTTTGGTTCAAGTAATTAAAAACTATATAGAGACCACAACTATATAAAGACTACATGTATTTCTCAAACACCAATAAATTATTAAAATATAGCAAGGAGACCTCAAAGAAAGCCCTTTATCGATTTACCATGACACAAAAGGTTGCTGTTGGTTTTATTATTAAATAATTTCCGACCCTGTCTCACCTGAAAGGATATACTTACAATGCAATGTTGCCATATTGCCTCGACCGTCATCCCTACTTTAGAATAAGGGTCGAACCTGTACAACAGAAGCACTGTTTCACCCAAATATCATTGCACGGACTTAACTAGATTTTTGTGTACTGTTATCCTTCGAGATAACGAGCGAGACTTTTGCACAATGGATACAAGACGATGTTTTAGCTAGTTTGAATATGATGCACCCTGTAATCTTTTAAACTACATGTGAACAAATGTTTCCAGTACTTTTGGACAGTGGATCCGATATTTCAACTTTAATTTGGACTTACGATTACGAACAATGTGCCAATTAGAAACCCATAAATATAATTAATCCCCCACTTGCCAATTATCAATTAAGTAGCCCATAAAATGCAATATGCCGCAGGCCATTAAGAAAGCACGTGTCGCTCGCTTGCGTGTCCCTTAAGTGTGTCCACCCCCACCCATCAACCCCCTCCCTCTATCATTCGCTAAGTGTGTGTGACTTCTCCTCTTAAGAAGGAAGCCTTTATGATACATCAGCGATGTGGCATCTCTCGCCACCCCTCTAGAGGCTGGTTTGCATTGCTGCTGAAGAATCTATTAATTTAGATTCAGAATAGATTATACACTTAGCTGGTTCTATTTACCCAAGCAAAAGCGGTGAGTATAAGTTTTTACAGACGGAATCTGAAATTTCGCAGTCATATTTACCATATCGTGCAGTCGTGGTCATACCCTGAGAAATATCCATTTTCCGTACTCTATGGTCTAAGAATCTGAAGTTACGACAAAAAATCACTAGTACCCACTTGCAAGTTGAGTACTTAGGTCTTGATCAGTACAATAGTCAGTACATACTATTATATTTTGATAATATAATAGCAACGCGGCCGTAAAATTATTTTTTTGTATTCATTCGTCTTGTGACTTTTGTTTGTAAATATGCCGTTGGCTTGGTTAAACCTAAAGAATCGGTTTGGCTAGAAACGAGAGGCTGCTAATTCTTTATAAAAATCATAGTAACCGCTTTATGTATTATATTTTTTTAAGTTGTGCTAGAAGTCAGATAATACACATTTTAAGAACACAGTCACATTTTATTAAGTGTATTCGCAGGTATTCTTCAAACATGTTGAAATTTTTGGGGCAAGAGGAGGCCATCAATATTGATCAATAACTTTTCAGTGAATATAATTTCAGTGTAGACCAGCTGATGGAATTAACAGAGCTGAGCTGCGCTGCCGCCATAACAAAATGTTATCTTACAGAGTTAACAAAACTGGCTGTTCTTGTTTGTTGTGGGCCAGGGAACAATGATGGAGATGGGCTTGTTGTGCTAGACATCTGAAGTTGTTCGGCTTCGAGCCAAGGGTGTTTTATCCGAAGAGTACGGACAATATTCTCTTTCAAAATCTAACCACTAATTGTGTCTGCATGGACATTTAATGCAGTTTTTTTGGACATTACTCATTAAATAAAAATTACCCATTGCATGAATCATTTAAAGAATGCATGGACTTAGTTTTGTTGAAAACCTCCCAGACATTGATACCTTGAACAGCACATAAAATTTGGTTGTGGATGCAGTGTTTTGTTTCAGTTTTAAGCCACCTATCATGCCTGCATTCGTAGGTTTGATGGATACATTAAAATGAGTTAAAATACCTTTAGCTAGTGTTGATATACCCAGTGGTTGGAACGTGTAAAATGATTTCCCACCAGAGGGTGGGTTGCAACCGGAACTACTAATGTCACTAACTGTCCCTAAAATATGTGCACTTACTTTCACTTGAAAGTTTCATTTCCTTGGCTGATGCTGTGAACCATCACAATTAAAAGCCAAGTATGAACTAAATCTTCCAACTTATTCAGGCACAGAATATTGTGTTCAGATCATATGAACAAATTTTAGTGGTGGCATTCATGGATTTAAATGCATTAATCGGTTTGTTTATTATTTGGTATGAAATGTTTTTAACTTATAAAGACCCTGCTACAGTTGGAAAGTCCTCGGATGCTGCTCCTAGAACTAAGTTTTAATTGGCCCACATCACACAGGACTTCATACCGGCATGCTGGCCGCTACTTGCTGCGATGCTGTAGTCGAGATGTGCAACTTTCATTTTGCAGGTCTGCAAGGAACTATTATTTGTCATATTATACACGAATCAGATTATTTATTGTATGCTGGCTTGGAGAAAGTATTTCATAGTAATTGAAATTAACATTGCAGTTCAAAACATTCATAGATTAAAAGATCATTACTAAATGCAATAAATACTGACTGTTAATGAAAAATAAATTTAAATAATAATTACTGAAAATGGGAAAATAATGTTTGTTTATTATATGGTAAAAAATTGTCGTTTGTTTATCTTTACAACTCACGATTTACTAGGCTAATATGATAATGACTGATTTAAAAGTGCGAGAATGTTATAAAACAGTGCTATGATATAATGATGCTTGTTTGTGTTTCGTTATTTTTCACAATCGTTTTAAATGTTTTTAATTTTAATATTAAAGATGCATGTTTTCAAAATGCCAGCATGATATTTATGGTAGCATGCAGCCAGTTGGGACAAGCACTGTGCCAACAGCAGTGCAGTAGCAGCAGTTAACACCTTTACATCGTAGCAGGGCCTCATTAGTTTGGTACCGTTCGGAATTGGTAATATTATGGGAGGATGTGCTAAGAAGCATTTTTTATGAATTACTTTATTGGCCTGATAAAATGTTTTAAGAAAGTTTATGTAACTATATATATATGGGAAATTGTAACCAGATAAAAAATTTAAACAAAATAATAAAAATATCTAAACAAATTTAATTTCTGTGGTCTTTTATGCAGTAAAATCATTGTTATCAGGCATGGATAAAAAAAGTCATTGTAAGAAATGGAGGAAATTGGAAAACATAAAAGCAAAAAATAAATAATATAGTTCTTTTACATAAAAAAGAGTTAAACAGCATGTATCATCATTGATTTGCCAACAAAAAAAAATGAGTTTTGACCTAAATAAATAGGAAATATTGTTATGGTGTTATTCATTCTTTCCGAGGGAGAAGTATCATTTTTTAAACTACTCCGAAATGCCAGCCACGTAATATTTTATATTGCATATGGATTTTTTTTTTGTGTGTTGTATGTTCCATACAGCGACAAAAAATTAAATTGGGGCATGTCATAAAGTAAACAAAAAAAGAATTAAAAAACATATATATTACATGAATTTGTATAGTATTTTTGAGAGTATCTGTGAGAATTCTCAGGGCTTCTAAACAAGACGAGTTTATTCTACAGGGGCGGCTCCAGAGCAGGGCAAGTCGGGCAACCACCTCACGACTAGCAGAGACCCGCGCCGGCCCTTTTATTTCTAACGCACCAGTAATGTAAAATGTAAACTTTAAAATACTATTTGTTATACGACATAAAATCTATTTATTAGTATTTAATAATTCCAAACTGGTTGTTGTTATTTTTTTATTTTATTTTTTATTTCTAAACTCACAAATAATTCATCAAAACCATTATTGATAGTTAAGGTTCAGTTTGACTTAAATACTTTGTTAAACAAAGATTTTTATTCTTCAAAATTTCCGAACCCCGCATTAGTAAATTGCTCAGGGCCCGGTAGATTCGGAGGTCACCGCTGGTATTTTACATGCATGCAAGCAACGATGACTACGTGTAAATTATATTTATTTTTGAAAGGTTTTTTAGGTGAGCGTTGCAAAACAATGTCATGGGCTGGAGGTGGCTCGTGGGCCACCAGTTGGCAACCACTGATCTAGATGAATTACGGCGAGACATGCTAAGGTGCGCTATCTGGATAAATCACGACCAGTGCAAACCATTGACTCATTTTTGAGTTAAAGTAAAGCACAGATAAAATAATCACAAGAAAATCGCAATTATCACCTGTGGTGCACCTAAAACTTACCAGTAGGTAATCACGGACAGATAACAAAAACTATACAAGAATTGCTGAAGATATTAAATAATATTATTATTAATTATAATTAAAAACAAAGTTTTTAACTGTTTGTCATGTATAATGCAAATAAGAGTACTTTGGTAATTAAAAATAATGAAACTCAGCGTAAGTACATACGTAAACTTGTAGTTCCAAGGTTTAAAAAAATTATTCATTTGTAGAATTCATTATTTATTATCATTCAAACATACATTTCCACCATAAAAGTATTTACTTTTTGAAGTGAGCAGTCTGATATGAAACTTGCAAACAACATAACATAAATCATCCAGTCAAATATGCAAGGCATAGAAAAAAGTATGTATGACGAGCTATATTGTATAAAAAATTAAACTAGCAGTATTAAAGAACACCAGAGAAGGAAATACCTACTAAAAAACATTGCTTTAGTGTTTGGAAACTGTAAATACAGCAAATATATGACTTTGCCGTGTATTTTAACAAATTGAATTTGTAGCCATTATGGCAGTAAGTTAGACGTTTCATTCATGAATATGTTTTTAATGAAAATGACACCACAATGTCTTGAATAGTTAATACAGTAAAACACTGATTACCAAACAATACTAAGGTAAGAACTGAGAAAAATAAATAAAACATGTATCTAACATAGTGTAAAACAGTTTTGAAATGTGCATGTATATCAGGGCATCTACAGGTCTTAAAGGCACACAAAAGGTAAAGAAACTGAATGCTGGTTACAAAAGTCACAAACAATCTTTAAATTTTCAGTACTGATGCTGAAAGTCATAGAAATTTATTTTCGACCAGCTTTTACTAACTCGTCTTGTTTGTTGGCTCCTGAATTCAGTTTATAGTCTCATACCTGTATTAAGCATAAATAGTTGGTGATTGTTCACTCAAGTTATGTTGTAAGTAGCTCTGTAAGGTTTTAGATTTCTTTCATAAGAATTGGCAAGGGTAACAGTTCCGTATTAATTTCAGGAATTTTAAATGAAGATTCCGCAATTGTGTTTGTGATAAAAAATTAAGTCAGCCCGAAGCTGGCTGTATACTTTTCGGGCCTGGGCTGCGTTTAGGAGAGTTCTGTGTTGTGACACTATTGGAAGCGTTCGTAAAATAACAAAAACAACCATCTACTTGCAACATCCTGGCAGCAGACGCGACTGCGGCAGCGGCGTGCGCGGCGTCTGCTCGGCCCGGCGTCAACAAGACTGATACGATAACAGCTTCCACGGCCGCTGCCTGCTGCGCGAGGGCCGTCTACAAGCCGCCGAACAGTCGCAGAGCATTGGGCTTACACACTAAGCATTTAGCGGAATAACATACAAATTATAAATAAATGAGTGTTTCACATAAAAGTTATCTTCCAGCTCACACTACAGAGCTCCTTTCCTCCACTTCAAACAAGAAGAGATTGTCTACACGACACTATAACATTATTTACTCATATTTTAGTACACTATGACTGAAGAGAGATTTTGGCGATATACATACTTGTAATATTTTTATTACACAACAAAAATACTTAAGAGAAATTATATCAATATGGAATCTTCATATTTATAATATATTAATATAACATAATGAGAAAAGTATTGCTAAACAAGTATGCATGCATGCCTAGTACAGGAAAGCTATTACTATGTAATTTACCACTGTAAAATTCATTAAACAATTGATGATTAGTATTATATAAATCCTACATATGGCATATTAAATATTGAAAATCATTTTAACTATGATTCATTTGCATCGGTTTTTTTATCAATATATGTCTGTAGTATGCAACACCAAAAGGACAGACACTATAAGATTTTATGCTACATATATTTTAAACTATGCTTATATGCATTCAGGGTCTAATATAAACATACAGGTTTTAATTTAATAAACATACTATATATATATATTTATAAATGTTATAGGTAACCACTATACCTATAAGCATATGTGTAAGGACTTGAACAAACACTATTTATTATGCATGCTTCTAATGAACATTAGAGAATGTATTCTTAGGTGCACTATGCCTGTCTATCCAAGATGGTGCCTTTTTGAATACAAGATGGCGAGAGATTATTGGTGCGCTCTGTGCGCATAATGGAACGAGTCCTAGCAGATGACAAAAAAATCCAAATTGGCGAGGTACTGAATCCAAGATGGGGGGGGGGGATATAGCACATTGCTTGTGCACACTGTGCATGTAAAAGACGGAGTCGCAGCAGATATCACAGCATCCAAGATGGCGGAGGATATTTTAAGTGTTTCTTTGTTGCGTGTATTCCTAGCATACGACTCTTGTACTAAATATGGTGGCGCTCTCTGTCGACTACTCTTTGAATTTTAAATGTGGCACCCTCTGGGAGCGAGAGGTGGAATTAAGATGGTGCCCTTTGGTTTTGGAATTCAAACATAGCATACGACACTAGTGTGGTGCTTTCTGGGGCCCTATGCTGACAATAAAGACAGTGGACTCTATTTTTGAAAAATAAACATAGCACACATCGCTAGTGTGGTACACACTGATACCCTATTCTGGCTTTAAATATGGTGGCCTCTATTTTTGAAATTTGCACATAGCACACGTCACTAGTACTATTACCTTCAAGAAATATTTTGAAATCTTATATTCCTTATTTATTTATTTTCTGTTAGTGGATAAGGTGTCTGCTTTCTAACCTCGACGTACTCATGTCTCCCAGTTCGAAACTTGGCCACCTCCAAGTTTTTTTGTACAAACCACTAGGCACCAGCAAAATGGCGGCTTGCAGACGACTTGTTTGAATACACAATTGCCATAAGTTTGTCAACAACATTTTCCCCCTCCCTTTCCCTTTACCATAAGGCGGCTATATTTACCAACGCTTATCATTACCCCTCTCCACCGTCAAGGCAATTACTTGAGGTCGGTAATGTAACTGTACCTACGAATCCAGAAACAGGAAAAAATACTTTTCCATTTAATTTTTTCAATATATTGAAATTAAAAGAAGAATTAGTAGACAAGGTTTTCCTAAGTATTGAAAGAAATTATCGAAATCACGCATGGTTAAGTGGAAGAGCCATTCTAGTGGTTAAATAATATCTTTCTAAACAGAATCGCAGGTGAAAAAGTGACACAAATCCATTTACCCCGTAATAAATCAAAGTGAATTAATAAATTTTCCAACGTAATTTCTTAATTCACTAGATGTTACAGAATTACCGTCACACATTCTGGATTTGAAAATATGTGCCAAATATATTACTCGGAAACATTAATAAGCCATAGTTATGCAATGTCATACGATTGGTAGTTAAAAAAAAGAAAAACAATCTAATTGAAGCAACAATTATGATTGTACCTCATAAATGTGGAGACGTACTGCTTCCACGAATACCACTCATTCCGACCATAGAAAAGAGAGGGAGGGATAGAAAGGCCACTCTCTGAATAACAGCTAGAACGCTATTTGCAGCGCTGTTGTGGCCGTGCACAGTATTAACCGTATAAACATTGGTGGAAGAATGACCTAAGTAGCTATTTATGCTAAAACCACCTATGTCACAAGCTAGCATTACTATTGAAGTTTGCAATCACATCTACAGCATTAAGAGGGTGGAGAGTTTTCAGCTTCTCGACGTTTATTCTCTGTATCCATTCATTGTATACCGTTTCTTCGTAAACTGGGAAGCGGTGTCTAACAGTAAATTTATCATCGCCACCAGGCACACCGCATTATCGTACACGTGGCAGCATTGTATTTTACTTAATACGTAATTTTAAACTCAATTTAACAATCTTACCTCAATGAAAATATGACCACTAATAATAAAATAAATAAACGCCAGATATTTTCCAGTTTCCACCTACGAAGCAATAAGCAAGTAGCACGCAAATAACCTTAAGTCCTAAACAAAAATACGAAAGAAAAATTGCCACCATTACAAATGAGCCTTGGCAACGAATCGTAAACAAACTTTGAGACAAGAGTCTAGCGGTAGCACCGCTACTTCCTGCAACTGGCTGCAAATGCCGAGCCTTTCCGAAGTTGGCCGAACGGGAGCGCCTACCCCCTGGATGTTTTTTTTTATTTTTACGCGCGCGTTTATTATCTCCAGTATAAAAAATCCACACAGACTGTTTAGTGGGTGGTTGGTTATATTAGGTAAGTATAGCTACATTAAAAATACTGTAAAAACCATTTTATGGTTGCTTAGCAAATAACTTTTTAATATGTAGCTATCCAGCGATAGGAAACCGTTTACATGATTTCCAAGTATCTTTAATGTAGCTATCCTTACCAAATCAACCGTCCACAATGTTTTTAAGTATTTATAATGTAGCTAACCTAACCTAACTGACCATTAATTATCATGTCCTTACCTGAAAATTACAAGTTGCGTAAAATTGCAAGCGAATATGGGGCTTCCCGAGAATATTTGTGGAAGACAAAGACTTCCTAGATTTTATGCGGTATGAAAAATATACAAATCCAAGAAGTACGTTTCTTGAATTAGGTATTTTCTTCTAAAAACAATTATAAATAAATACCGTTGCCTTGTTTAAGGTCTTTCCTTTTAACAACACCTCCATATTTATTAACAATGAACAAAAAAAAACCGAAGATGTACGATCGGAAATTTTGCTCTCTCGTCAGTGAAAAGTAGTGATGGGTCGTTCGTGAACGTTCAAAAAGAACTGACATAGCGTTCGAGTTAAAACGGCTTCAATTTCCAATACCCTTTGTGTTCACTGTGATTATCAATAAAGTGCAACGAATTCTTGCAAATGTGTGGTTTGAATATAGAAAACGTTTGCTTCTCAGAGAAATTATATGTCGCATGCACAAAAGTCAGTAAACCATCTGATATTTATGTTTATGTAGAGAATGTACAAACCAATAATGTAGTTCATTCACTAGCTTAAAAAAGAAAATAAGATTTTACATGTAAAAAAAAATTCCTTTCCTTTCATTTCACAGCATAGACACAGCAACGCAAAGCAGTGTATTGAATGCATATTTTTTATTTACTTTCCTATTTATTTCATTTTAGATTGAGCCACAGCGAAGCCAGACTGAGCCACGGCGAAGCGGGGACGGGTTTAGCTTTTTATCCATATAATAGTATGAATATACGCTCTTTCAAATAAATAAATAAATTTAAATTACGAAAAAATTATTTCTATATGTTTCTTTTCATCATGGGAAAACCTTTTTGATAATTGATATAAACAACTAGCTATAAATTTATAAGTATAAATTAGTATAATTTTTGTGTTTACAATTTGTTTTCTAAAAATAACCAATTCCTCTTCATGATTCGCCATAATTTATTTTATGTTATCATATCCTAGTTCTTTAATAAAAAATGATTAACACATTGATTAAAATTATAAAAAATAATTTGGTACAAAATAAAGTAATTACAATCGTAAATTTTCATTTTTTTATATTGGATATATGAATCATGATGACGTTTTTTTAAATTATCTATGTGATATACACAACCACAAACAGAACATTTAATATTTATTTTTATAACATATTGTTATTTTCTTAGTGGACGCAATGGTTCACTTTTTAAATATAAATTTTCAATAACTTTTTCTTATTTTTTTTTATAATCTACCATAACTTGATCAGCATTTGGACCCATTTTACTGAACATTTTAATAATAATATGAAATCAGAAACTAAACGTTATTTAAAATTTTATTGCATATGATTCATCAGGTTATTGTATTCAATGAAAAGTATTTATTTGTAAGTTTATATCAATTTTAAATTATCATTTATAAACTTCGTTATAAATAATTTATGTTAAAACCGGCTATTAGTTATTATTTTAAATTTCTTTATCTCTTTGTTTGAATTTGTTTTAGGTAATTAAAATATTCTTTTATATTCATTGTAAATTAGCTTTAATTATAATGTGTTTTATATTTTAATATATTTTTTTTGTTAGTATAGTTATACTGGATTTTTTAGAACTATATTTTTATAATAATAGAAAGAAGGTTTTGCAACAACAAAATTTTTAGTTTAAAGTTTTTTGAAATTTACATTAATTAATATTTTATTCGGTAGTAATATTATATTTATTTTTCTTTGAAATACAGTGAACTTATATTTTATTTCACATTATTTTTTAAATTGATGTGTACTCCTTTGTCCAATAACTTGTTTTAATTTTTTGGTATGTCCCCAGTTTTAAGTGATGACTCAAATTTATCTATTACTTTATTTTTCTCACAAATTTATATATTAATTTTTCTACCTGAATTATGTTTTTCTGGGCAAGCAAATTACTTTATTGCCAAAATAAAACATTTGTGATTATTGTTTATACCGATTATGCGTGCTTTTTATCTTCAATAAATTTTTGTGAAACAATTTTGATGAGCCTTAATGGATTATATATTGATAAATGTTTGCTAATTTAAATAATTTTTTTCTTTTTTATCCAATCCTAAACCTCTTGCTTCTAGTTCTGTCGTTTTTGTATTATATTATGTTTTGCTGCTCTGTAAAATTGTCTAAATATCTATTTTATTGAATGTAGTGAAACATATTTAATAAAAATAATACATTTATACAATATTTATATTCTTCAAACGTTTAAAAGGCTTTAAAAAAGTAATTGCATTTAAAAATTTTGAGTCATTTCAGATTATATAGAGAAAGAATTGAAAAAAAAAAAAACAGGCAACGATCTTCTAACCCAAGATCAGTTCTTATGTAAAATATTAATATCTACAATTATATCCTTCATTTATCTAATGAATCTTATTATTTATTCTTATACTTCAGGGAAAAAATAAGTCGTCATAAGAAAATGGGATTATTTCTACTAATTACTTTTAATCTTTTCGTTTCTATTTTAAATATCAAATTTGATGATATTTAGAATAGTTAATTCACAAAGTTTTGAATCCTTTGCAATCTTTCGTTGATGAAACATGTACCGATAAAGCGAATTAAATTATCCATATTTAGTTTTTTAAAAGGCTTTAATTTTAATATTTTGGAGGCAACTCTTAACAGTTTTAAATATAATTCAGATATAATCCTTACTAATATTATAAATGCGAAAATAACTCTGTCTGTCTGTCTGTTTGTCTGTTTGTTTGTTACCTTTTCCCGGCTGAACGGCTGAACGGATCGTAATGAAATTTGGCAAGGAGATAGATTATATCCTGGGGATGGACATAGGCTATCTTTTGTCTAAAAAAATAAATTTTTAAACGGGTTAAAAAAATATATCTTAATTTTATGTAATGTGTGTCATAGATATACAAACTGTTAGTGTCATTCCTCTATGTCTGCCAAACAATAGCTTTCAAGCCATTACTAAGGTTAATTCTACTACAGGTTAGGAAGAAAACGGGGTTTCTTATGGGCGAGTTTGGCACAGGGAAAAGTTCTGCCGCTAGGTGCGCTGGCGTAGCGAAAGGGTAACACAACACTGCCATTTTATGAGGGTGAACGTGAGAAAACCGCATTGAAGTCAAATAAAATAGTTGGTATAGTATTTGGTTATGTGCTTTTTGTTTGCAAGAATTATATTGAACAAGTCTTCCGTTAAGAATGTGTAAATTTCACAACTTTATGCCTTTTGGGTACGTAAATAAAAGCTATACTGCGTTTTTGTTTCGCCGCGAGCAATCTGCATATGAAGGTAAGCAAATATTTGAGGTAAGTTATGACTGGATGAAAAAAAGATGTGTTTGTGTTTTTATCGGTTTGATATCACAGTAACTATAGATACTATTGTGATGAACGTTTTTTTAGTTTGTGAACGTTGTTGATTCGCGGATTAATGGAAATTAGGCGAATAATAACTAAAGTGAAGTTGAGGTCAGGTAAGCTTTGTACTTCAATTACAGATTTACTTGTTAATATAGCAAGCGTAACATAAACAACCTTTCACTTGGTTATTATTCGACTGATTTCTCGGGATATGCGACAATCTTTCCAAGCTTAACGTAATTTTTATTCATGCCACTAATACAATTTACATCCCATATTCCATTATCAGTTACAGCAAGTCCGAATTTAACATTTACGGACACAAAACATTGGTGATTTACTAAGATATTTAAGAGAAAAATAATTTTTTTTTCAACTTTTCATTGCTTCACTGTGAAATTTAGTTTTCAAAACTATGAGTGTAGTGAGCTTGTATGGTGCACCCATTTACTTGCAGCATTTGTGCTTGTTTAGAAATTTGAAATAGGGATAAAATGTGGTAGGTAAATGGTTGTTCCTTTTGTGCTTAATCTGCTAGCACTATGTGAAGCAGGATGGCAAATATATTCAATTAAAAAAATTAAATAATTAAATCAATGCCATTGAATGTGTAGTTTAAAGGGGCGGTTCTTAACTAAACGATTTTACTATTTTTTTTTGGTAGCTAGCCTAACTCAAATGACCATTTTAATATATCAATCGTCGTAATGTAACTAACCTAACCAACTGTCCACACCCACTATTTAAGTATTTTAAACGTAGCGTACTAAATATAACCTAATCAACCATTTTCACAGCATCACAATTCTTGACATATTTTTTAAAAAATTATTATGTTATTGTAGTATACTGTTTTAACAAGTAGAAACGTTAGGTTAGCTACATTTAAATTACTGTGAAATGGAGTGAATGATTGGTTAGGTTAGTTTTATGTGTATTTTGTAGAACTATTAGGTATTAAAATGGAAACAGGACAAAACAAAACAATCATTTTTTATGTTTCAATGCAATTTCACTGAAGTCAAAACACATGTTTTAGAGAAGTAATATAAGCAATTGTAACTATCACATTTTAAAATTACTAGCTGATTGTTTTTAAATATATCAAATTGTGCTGGAACAATCAGTGAAATAATATGTGTATTTGTATTACTAAGCCTGCACTAGAATTAATGTCCCTTGGCATGTAGTGTCTCTTGCTCCTGCCCTCTATCGTCGCCAGGTGCTCAGAGGCAGGGAATGCCACAATTGATATGTCCATAAATTTGTCCCCATTTTTCATTTTCAACACTGATTACTTTCCTGCATTTCATAAAAAAATTTCTGAGGTCTCAAATATAGTTATTGAAAATTTTATAAGGCAAAAAAAATTAAATTCCAATTGCAATAATGAACTTTTCCTATAGACATCCCATAAGGATTAGTTAATTAGCTATTATTTGCTTTAAAAAAATCAGCAATGAATGTTTTTTAAATAATACATACCTCCAATATGTTTTGGTTGATCTTTGATGTGAGAAGGTAACGAAAGCCAATAGAATTAAGTGTATGTGATTGATGTTATCGTTACTCTTATTCCACAGGCTGTTGATGGTGAAAGAAACAATTCTGGCTGATATTTGGTGGATAATTCCCATGTGTCAATATACTCCAAGAAACCAAGAAGTGTCTTCATAAGAAATAAAGAATCATTAAGTATTTTTCATGTGCCAATACAGGAAAATCTTTATTTTTGTTAAGTGCAGTTTATGAATAGAAGGAAATATTTCTTTTAATGTTAAAGTATTATTTTTATATCAGTTATTATAAAAATAAACTAAACAAATAATTCTGAGTAGCCTATTTGTTATACAGACATAATATTGAAATATTTCAAAATTTAGAGTTTTACCTTTTCATCATCTGATACTACAGTCAGGCCTTTCCATGGTTTGTTGTTGTCTAGTATGGAATAAACTTGTTCAACATTTTCTATGTAATTTACGGTGCCAGAAAGATTTTCTAGACCAGGCTTGTTACTGTAAAAATTCAAAGCTGCAGCTGTTTCCATGCTGAAAATCTAAAAGCATGAAAATTTTATTATAATTTTTACAGCAATAAGAAATTATTTTTTTTTAAGGTGAGTTTTATGTAAGTTTATAACCAATTTTAATCATGTAGGGTTGGGTGTGGTGAATGTGATACAGTGTAAAACTTGGGGTGAAAGTGATACATATAAAAAAATTACTTTTTGCTATACAAAAAATTTGAAGAAAATACATTTGCTTGCCTCTCCTTTGTACGTCCCCATTCCATAATGAATGTCATAAACCTTTAGTTACATTTTATAGGAAATGAAAAAAGGCTCAAGCAAGAAATAATTCGACCAAAAAATTTTCATGTCTAGGTCCAGTAACTTTTGTTATATCTTTGTGTGCATAGAAGATAGCTTCAAAATTATAGTTTTAAATGGTGAAGGAAAGTATCCTCTATGTTTTAATGCTTAGAAAGATAGTCTAACATTTATATCTTAGTTACTATTGCTGCCTAAATTTTTGGGGTGAATATGATACAGAACATGGGGTTAATGTGATACACAGCATGGGGTGAATGTGATACCACAATTTTAGGTATGTAGTTTTATAAAAAAAGTGCTTAATATTTCTATTTTCCACTGCTGAATTTGAAATGTACGTTGTCATTAAAATCTTGTTTTTTTTTTTTTACTTTAAAGCTATTTCTGTATGTTGGTAAACCTGAAAATAAACAAATTGTTGTACTTACTTCAATTTGTACAACTTATTGTTTTATGTAGGCCCCTATGATTATGTTTTAGAGTAATATGAATAATTTAACATCACATGTAGGACTGTGTATTTCTAAGCATTCCATATTTTAGTTTGTAGTAAGCTGCTTTTATTCATTTGCTATTGTTGTATTTATTTTAAATAGAGAGAAAATCCTTATTGGGACCACAGTATTTCTTCAATTTGTTGTTGACTGAGAAGAATGTTCAATAATTGGACAGTACGTGGATAAATGATCAAAATTGTATTTAGAAATTGTTTGACTAGTCACTAGTTACATTTATGTACTGTGACAAAATGTATGCTTCTTTAATACAGAGGGAAAATATTCACTCTGTAACATGACTTCATATTTTATGTTAGAACTCGAGGACCACTAAACTGATTGTCATGAAATTTTTTGTGGGTGATACACATGTATTTGACCTGTCTCACACGCACCCCACCACACTGATAACGTTGCTAGGAAGTAGGATATAATGATGTATCTCATTCACCCCACCTGTGTATCATATTCCCCCCTATCGCAGGGTGAAATATGATACACTAAATTTATTTTTTATCAATCTAACTAATTAATCTAAATTTTTATTGAGTTAGGGTTAGGTTTCTAAAGCCCCAATAAATGTGCGTAATTTTTCTCAGTGTTGTGGTGCTCTTAGTTAAAATAATATTCAAAAAGTTTGCTTTTTTGTATCATATCCACCCCACCTGACCCTAATTACCCTCAGATGTATTGTGTTTGTATGATATGTAAATTAAATTATTAAGCTAGGTTGTTTGTATAAAAAAATGTTGAATATAAAACTATACTGGTGACATACAATTTATTAATTTTTTTAGTTCTTAAATATAATGTTTTCATCAGTGATTATTGGATTATTTCAGTTCATGCATATGCCCAATACAAATAACTTAATAATTTAACATCTGGTGTAGCCTAGTAAGTTGAATTTTAATTTGGAGTAGTATCAAAATAATTTAGTAAAACTTTTGTTGTCTCCCCATGTTACAAATAATTAATGGTAAAAAATTAAACTGTCTATAAAAATTTTTTTGTGTACTTATTTAATAAAACAAGTATATATATTTAATTTACAAAATAATTTTTAATGTGTTGTGTGCACAGGATGTGAATAAATTGGCCGAGTCCATATTTCCCATATCATTCCCAAAAATGCTCTTGGAAGCAAAAGAAAATTGTGTTCATAAATTCATTAGTGCCACTGGTAGTTATTCGGTAAAGAAAACAATGACATGTACCATCATCGCTTAGATTTTGATGTGTGGAACTTTTATTATGAATAACTGCATTATGGAAATTACATAATTTGTACAGCAATTTGTAGTTACCTGCTTCATGAGAGTAACACTCATTTTCTGGAAATTATTTGACTGCACATGTTTATATGTTAAATTTGGGGCCATTCTTTGTAAACCATTGTGTGATAAAATAGGATTTTCTAAGCCCAGTGTAAATGAATTTTTCAGATTGAAATTAAAATTCCCTTAAAGCTTTACTTAACAGTGATTAAATTAACTCACCTAGATTTTGTTTCATAGAAAAGCAAATACTTTGAAAATTATTATTCCTATTGTAATGCACTCAAAATATTTAAAAGAATTTCATCTGTAATGTGTTATATTTAATCTTTTTTCATTTTTTTATATTTTTTCTTCTGAATTGTTCTGGTGCCCAAGTTTTAATAAACATTGCAAATTATACTGCAATAAGGTAATTTTAAACAGACAATTATAGTCAAGTCTTTAAGTGAACATAGATTAACTGAATTTCATGTTACGATTCTCTATACCTTTAATAATAAAACTGAAATGTATTTCTTTCAATTTTATGTTTTAAAAGATATGAAATAAAATATCATGTGATGCCTGCCCTGCAAATAGAGCACTTTGCTGCCATAATCGTTTTACAGCAGATCCAATGTTCCTGAAGAGCCAAAAAATTGTGGAGAAAAAAAAGGCAAGTTAATTTCCCCTGCCATGAAGAAAAAAAATATTTTGTAGGACTTAATGCAAAAAAACTATCATAATGCACACACAAAATTCACAGCTATGCTATGCTGTAGCATAAAATATAGTAATTATCTTAAAAACCACTTGAGTACTGTGTGGTAAAAATTTTTCATTAGAAGTAAAAATGCCATCAGCAACTGTAAATGGTTTTAAGTGAGATTTTGGTTACTTTGAAATTTTAAATTTAAATGGTCGTAACTGCAGCAAGTATTGTATTTGATTCACAAATGAACTACACTCATCTCTAGTTTTCTTCTGTATGGCTTGCACTGTGTCAAGTATGAAGGAAAGTTTGGATAAATAGTTGGCACTGCCAGGGCAGCAACTAGAGTCTCTGGCACCCGGGGCATGAATGGATTCGTGCGCCCCCCCCCCCCCCCACTTTTTTTGCACATACCACACCAATAAAGCGGGGGGTCTGGGGGCCCTCCCACGGAAAAATGGTGCTATTTAAGCATTTTCGGTACCTACATATAACAGTTTCTGTGCTACTGTAACTTCCATGAATGAACCCACTAGTAGGAATTACAATGCAAGCTATTTCGGCGCCCCCACAGCTTTGCGCCCGGGGCGTATGCCCCGCTTGCCCCCCCCCCCCCCCAGTTGCGGCCCTGGGCACTGCAGATTTTGCTAAAGTTACTTTACCTCTTGGTATCTTGATAGTTTCACCTTGAACTTCGTGAACATAATTTCTTAATATCATTTGTTCCTGAAATGTGTATACATAGTTGCTAATTACTTGACAGATTACCGCTGTAATTACAGCTGTGTTCAACATGTATGCCACATGCCACTTCATGTCCTGTAACACTTTGTGCTCTTTAAAAACTGCGCATCTTTGAATTCGAGCACATTATTGTTCGAGCTAAGTGGTTGTTAATGGATTTTCTCATTTTCAACCCAATCCACAATAATAAGCCCTCATTTGTTGTATTCAAATATAAGTATAAAAATAAAAATGTTGAGTAACATTACAGTCAACCCTAACAAAAATTAAATAGTTATCTCATTTTGTATTGTAAGTTTGGAACTATTGAAATCACTTCATTCATTCACACACACACACATATATGTTTTTTTTAAAATCAATTGTGCTTTTTGTTCATCAATATTTTTTGCATGAATTTATTTAAACCAAAATAATATTTAAAATAAAAATGCAATTAAGTTAATAAAGGGATTTTGAATGAGCTTCAAATAGTCATTGACTTCATTTGAATTTAAATATTAAATAATGTACCAGTAGTATAGGAAAGTATGTCCAAGATCAGGGTTAAGGGTGTGGTGCAGGTGCCGGGGTCCGCCATCGTGGATTGTGACGTCACGGCGGCTATCTTGGACGAGCGTAACGGGACACAGCGTAACGGGACACAGCGTAACGGGACACAGCGTAACGGAAGAAAACGTAACGGGCAAGTAGATCACGGCGGCCATCTTGGATCCGCCATTTTGGATGACGTCATTGTGTTCTAGAAAATTAAGGCATTGTGTTGTCGCCATTTTGAATAATGACGTCACCGTTGCAATCTCCGTTACGGTCGCCATCTTTAAAATCTTTATTTATAATCCAATTTTAATGAATATTATTTTTAAAAATTATAAAAAAATGCACTTAATAAAATTTTAACAAATTTTTTATAAAAAATATACTTTTACGACACGGAGTTCGGAGTCCTCGGTTCGAACGCGACGAGTGCAAAAAAAATTAAAAATGACGGCCGATCCTTCCCTCACAGTGGACGCAGGCAGACTGACCCCCACCACATGTTTCATAACATATATATCATCCGGGAGTATGACGTCATGTACGCCATCTTGAAATTTGGACTCCATCTTGAAAATCTTTATTTATTATCCGATTTTAATGAAAAAATTCCAAAATTCATCAAAAAATTAACTTATTTGAATTCTGTTTGATTATATCGATGTACGTCCTTGGCTCGATTCCCGACGAGAGTAAACGGTCGATCCTTTCTCCATGAAAGCTACCTAGACTGATCTACAACCAACAATACCAAGGTATATATCGTCAACTAAAATGAAGTCATGTCCGACATCTTGTCTTCATCCGCTGGAGACCACCATCTTGTTTTCGTCTGCTACAGCGTGCCGATATCATGTTAGTATAATTATCTGGTCACCATACTTTTGTCCTCAACTGTTGACATTGAACATTGACCTTGAAATTTGACATTTACCTTGAAATTTGACTTTGACCTTGAACTTTGACCATGAAATTTTACCTTGACCTTGAAATTTGATATTGACATTGAACTTTGACCTTGACCTTGAACTTTGACCTTGAACTTGAAATTTGACCTTGATCTTGAAATTTGACCTTGACCTTGAAATTTGACATTGACCTTGAAATTTGACTTTTTCCTTGAAATTTGACTTTGTCCTTGTCGACCATCATGGATCCGACATTTTATGTTCAGTACATGCTACCAGGAGCTACCACCTGCTGGAGTACGTCATCTTGTGTGTGTACTTGTACTATAGAGTACATTTCCATCTGGATAATTTTATTCTAACCCGATAGAGTGCAGTAATCATTTATTACTAAGGTGCCCGCCATCTTGAAATTTGGCCGCCATCTTGAAAATCCGTAATTTTAATGCTAGAGATTCGGGAAAAAGCACAAAATTCATTAAATAAATTTGTAATCTATATACTGATTGATAAGATCGAATAAGGTCCTTGGTTCGATCCCTGGTCGATACAAATCAACTTTAATTTTAAAAATACCACAAAAGCGACAGGTTTGAGAAATAAACACACCGCAAATTCTTTTAAAAAATTTTATTACATAAATTCAATACACTACTACAAGTACAAAAAAAAAACACTGACAAATTACTAACGCCTTTTTGGATTCCTCGATTCAAACAGTCTTCTTATTGTACGGACTAAGCCTTTTACATGGCTTTAAATGGCTATCCGATCCGTTCATTACCGCAGCCAGAGACGGACTGAAGTTCATATCACTTATATAGTCTCATTAGCCGGTACAACACATGAGTCAAATCAATAACCATGTTCATTATACGTCTCGGAGCATTTTTTATAATGACGATGTAAGCTATCGAGACGTGAAATTAGTTTATTGCACTTATTGCACTAAAATTGTATTCTTCGAACATTATAAGAACCACCGATTCATTCATGTCTGCGAGCATTTGAGGTGATAGTAAATGATGCACCACAGTATTTGCACTGATGCGAAGTACGCTCTTCATTAATTAAAGTATTTAATGCTGATGAAACTTCGGATGATGGTGGAACAGCACATATCGAAGTCTCCTCCATTGTTGTCAGAGGCGTTGCCAACGGGATCTGCTCCAACATCGTCGGCGCTGACATCATGGTTCCCGTAGTCGATGGTACATCCTCCATCGAGTTCGACGTTAAAGTCGGTAAAGATGCCATCGAAGTCTCAATAACAGGCAATTACACGACTTATGCACCAGAAGAAACAAACTAGGTGATCCGTACACCGTCGACGGCAGTAACAAACTGAGCGTCCTGCTGTCTAGGACTCGTTTATATACATGCACCGGTTGGAATAATACGCTAGTCAAATCAAGAACATTTTACTAAAATACTAGAGTCAAAACAACATTAAAAAAATAGAAGCACCATTAACAAAAAGGAAGCACATTTTGGAAGCAACATCATCAAAAAGGCAGCACATTTGGAAGCACCAACAACGAAAAGGCAGCACCATCAACGAAAAGGCAGCACATTATTTGGAAGCACCGACAACGAAAAGGCAGCACCATCAACGAAAAGGCAGCACATTTGGAAGCACCGACAACAAAAAGGCAGCACATTTGGAAGCACCGACAACGATTCAAAATTCATTAAATAAATTTGTAATCTATATACTGATTGATTAGATCGACTAAGGTCCATGGTTCGATCCCTGACCGATACAAAACAACTTTAATTTTAAAAAAGTACCAGAAAAGGGCAAGGTTCAGGAAATAAAACACCACAAAGTCTTTTACAAACATAATATTTATTACACAATTTCTATCCTACTACAGAATCACTTGCGAAAGCCAGCAATCTTATAAACATTTAGCCCTGCATAGACGTGCAACGACTACTTCTTAGCTCCAACAGCCCCAAATGCTCCAAATGGCTCCAACAGCTCCAAATGTTTCCAAATGCTCCAACAGCTCCAAATGCTCCAAATCCTACAAAAGGCTCAAAATGCTACAAAAGGCTCCAATTGCTACAACAGCCTCCAAATGCTCCAAAAGGCTCCAAATGCTTCAAAAGGCTCCAAATGCTCCAACAGCTCCAAAAAGGCTCCAAATGCGCCAACAGCGCCAATATGGCGGCCTCCAGTGGAACAGAAAAAAAATCAAGAGCGACGCTGGCGCTATCTAGGAACAAACAACAGCATTAGAGTCGACGGTATCCAAGATGGAGGCCTCCAGCGGAACAGAAAAAATCAATATGGCGACAGAGACGAAAATTTCATCATGAGTGGGGCGCTCGATTTAAAGATGGCGGATTTTAAAGATGGCGATCGGGACCTACTTGTCCCGTTACGCCGTGTCCCGTTACGGCGTGTCCCGTTGCGCTGCATCCAAGATGGCGGATCCAAGATGGCGTATCCAAAATGGCCGCCGGGGTCAAGCTCAATGTCAAGGTCAAAGGTCAAGGTCAAGGTCATCCAAGATGGCCGCCGTGACGACAGAATCCAAGATGGCGGACCGACAATCACAATCCACGCGCCGGCGCCAGTTTCAGGAGCCCCTATTATATACTACTAGCAAAAATTTAGACTGAATTGTTATTAATGCCAACAAAGTTTCAAAGTGCTTTTAACTTTCTCTAGTTAGCGCAATTGCATTTAAATTTAAATTAACACACATGTAGTTCTGGTGAAAACTTTTTCAATTAGAATATTTTGATCTAATTGGTTATCTAAAAAAATGTGTTGAATATAGTCAACAGATTGGAATCCTTGAGCAAAATGATAACCTGAATGAAAATTGCAACGAAAGAAACATTACTTAGTGGTAAGTAGTATTATGGCAAACTAGAAGGCTAATTGAAAAAATTACCCTACTCACATTATTTTCGATAAAATATATATAATTTTATTTAAATTTGCCAAGAGCAAATTTGAATTAATGGGTGAATAAATGTTGATATTTAAAGTACCTATTACAATTATCAACAGCCCAAATGTACTGAAAATATGAATGCCAATTTTTTTTTTTTTAAATTTTGGGGTTATTGGCATACAAAATATGTAACCTGAAGTTTTTTTTTAATAATCATACAGAAACAAACACGAACCTTAACAGAAAAAAAGATCATAATGCATGTTTAATACAATTTTTAAATCTGGTTTGAAACCAACGAACTCATCCTACTACAGAGCCTAACGTGACTATCAAGCTGGAAGTCGGGATGGAATTGGTTAGGACATACAATTTATTTTCACGAACCTCGAAATTTATTTCACAAACATAATCAGTTTTCCTCACATCTCTATCACTCCTTGGGATCTTTCTGTTCCATAACTATATATTTTTTTCGTCTGCAGGAGCCTTAAATACGTTAATGCTTGCGTCGTACTTTCTCTACTACATCCAGTTTTGCAACCGGGCACAAAACAACACTTAGGAATGTTGAAAAACTAAATTAAAAACTACTTAAAGATGAAAGTTAAGCTATCCTAATTTTAAATTCAAAACGAACTGAGAAGTTTTACACATATTGTTATTTCACTTTGAAAAATGCAAACGGCCCATTTAAATGCATTGAAACAGATGAAAATGACCACCTCATCGAACACTAGAGGTGGGTCGAAAAGTATCAACCGGATACTTTAGCACTGATACGCTCCTGTATCAGGAACGGCAAACGAGTACACTTGAAAAATATCAAGTACCGTACTTTAGTATCAGTTCAGAATTCGCCTGGAACAACACCACGGCCAATGAGCGCAGAACCCGATCGCAGATGACGGTCACTTGGGCGGAGCTTGTTAAAGGGGAGGGAGCAGGAACGACGACTAAGGTAAAAGAAGGGAAATAATGTAGGTGAGGAAGCGCAGGGTAAGGCGTTGAAGGAGAGGCGCAAAGCGAAATTGTTACGAGTCGTTTGGTTATTGTCCCACATCAAATTACGCTCAGTGCGCAATGTGTGCACAGTCTCGTTCAATAATAAAACTAATGAAATTTTAATATTAAAAAGTACATTAATACAAGATATAATATTTATATTTGTGCACCTAACAGCTATGAAAATGCAAATAAATTCTCAGTTGACACTAATAACATATGTAATAAACATATGGATTTTTTTTTCCCGAAAACAATTAGTAACTAGTGTTTTCATACATTAAAAGATTACGATTATATCAAAAATTAAAAATAAAAAAAAACAGATACGTACATTAGTGAGCATACTATATCAATGTTTACGTTTCAAATGTTTCTTCAGATTAGTCGATGATGATTTATAACTCAGTTTTTGTTTACACAAATTACAATTAGCAAACTCATTATTTTCCGTAAAAAAAATCCACACAAATGAAGTCTTTTTCCTGCACTTATCCATTCCTTATTTCACTATAAAGATACTAACTACAAAGCATGACAGCCCGCAACAATGTACATGGTGGTAATTAATACACGGCCAGGACGAACTGCATTGAATATTGAACTAATTGATACTGGCTGTATCAGGCGGGCATGAGAGTAACAGAGTTAGAGAATTACCGGGCGTGATAAATAATGTATCAGAGACACCGATACCTTTATACGCTGGTGATGACGGCACGGAGGATGTGTACCCTGTAACGAGAATGCTGATACCATGTCGCTTCCTGGGACCGCTACTGCTCTGATACAAAAGTATCAGATATTTGTACCTAGGTACATTACTGTATCAGTATCAGGTTGGAACAGAGACCGAAAATTGCTGTAACAACCCAAGGTTAGTAGAGAGAGGTTGTCTCGATCCCATAAGAACAATGTAGACAGCCCGACACTCCGCTCTGACGTCATCTGCAGCCCCGCCGTTCCCAGCCGTAATACTGCACCTGCTGACTGACGGCGCTCTCTTATCAGCTCGGCTCGTTTCACATGTCTGATACACAATACTTATAGTATTTCATTTATGCTTTGTAGGTTACTGTTAATTATAATCGTTTTGATATGCTTTTCAAATGACAAAATGCTGTGACTGAAAACAAGGATGAATTATTATTTCAACATATTTTTAAGTGACAGTAAAACTTTTCAAAATATCAATGATGAATCCATGAATTTTTAAAAATTAATATAATTAACATGTAACTAGTAAACAAAATGGTTTATTTGTATTTATTTCTCAGCAAGATTATAATGTTTAAAATAATTGCATATCAATTTCTTAGTGTTTAATAAAAGTAGCCATAGCTCATTAAAACGTTTTGGGAATGTTTACAATATAAATAAACTGAAGTTAGATTTAAAAATAAATTTCTAACATGAATAGAGCAGTTTTTCGTGTAATCGTTTCATCCTGTTTTGCATCATACTGGAGCGTTTTCTTCACTTTTACTTCGTCAAATGAAAGAACAACAATGCGTTCGAAGTCTAGCAACGAAGAACGTGCTACATTCAAAAATTAAAACATGTTTACTAGGATACCTTTTCTCATGTCAAATGAAGATGCCCATCGTTGAAGAGTTGAAAGTCCAGGTAATGGGAAGTTAAGTTTCTGTTTTAAAAATAAATAACATCGCTTACTGAAATAACGCAAAGTGAAAACGAAAGTAATGTCACTGATTTTTTGAAGAAAAAAAAAACACTTGAAAGAATATTCCGCATGCGGAACTCTAACGAAGAACGTTTTTTTGTTTGTTTTTATGATTTACGTTTTCTTTTTTGAGTTTTTTCATGACTTCCAAATTTAAAACTGACTTTCTTTCGGCAAGAAACAAATTTTCTTTAAGAATTTGGATTTACTTCCTAAGCATTTCAACCGAGTCATTGTTAGAACAAGACTTTGAATGCTTTAACTGACTACAAGAACAGGTTTATTCCTCACTTACATTTACATTTGAATCTACGATTAATTTACAAAACAATTTTTTTTTGTTTTCCCTGCATTTAACTCGGTCTTCTCGGCGCACACGACTTTCCAATGTTTCTACAGGTGTTGTAATTCCAAGTTTTAATGAAGGTAGAGCATTTTGTTTAAGACGTCTTTTAGCGCATGCATTTAACAACTCAGCTTTCAAGTCGCGCTCGTAATCATCATCTGTAAAGTGATCTGAACATATGTAAGTTGTTTTTGGATTCCACTCACCATCACGTCGGCATTTCTGAACCCACACTTTCAACAGATGATCATCACATGGGAATCGATGATATTTTATATGGGTAAATATTTACTTGGACGGTATTTCCGAAAAAAAATGTTACAAATCCTAAAATACCTTTATTTTATGCTCTTCAACTTTCTCTTTTCATTAAAAGTGGCGGAGGTAAGAAATTCCAAATACGTTAGGAGATATCGAATTTTTAAATTTCATCATTAGAGTTGAGCGGTATTTGCAAAAAAAAATGTTAAAAATCCGAAAATACCTTTATGATATGCTCTTCAACTTCCTCTTTTCATTAAAAGCGGCGGAGATAAGAAATTCCAAATACTTTAGGAGATATCGAATTTTTTAACTTTGCAATACAAGACCTGTGGAACCATTCGAGCGGCGCCATTTTTGTTATTTTGCCGTGTGTTCGTGAGACGTGAATACGTGAATCGTGAATGCGTAATTAATAAAATGGTTGATTAGGTCAGGTCAGTTACATTATTAATACTTTCAAACTAAGCCGACATTAAAAATTATTTTGTGAATTAATTTTAATGGCTGTTTAGTTTTAAAATATTTATAATGTAACTGACCTGACCAAACAAACCCGGACAAAGGGTGAACAGTAAACTAAAATGGTCGATTAGGTCAGGTCAGTTACATTATAAATACTTTCAAACTAAGGTGATATTAAAAATAATGTGAATTAATTTCAATTATTCCTTAGTTTTAAATTATTTATAATGTAACTGACCTTACCTAACAAACCCGTAACAAAGGATGAACAGTAACAACTGAGGTAAATTTTTTTGTTACTTATTACTTGCGCAACAATATCAAAATAACAAATAAGACTTTAAAATTAGAAACGTTAAAAACTCACCTAAGTTGGAGGCGGTAATTAAACACCGTTTTAAACAATAATTGAACTAAATAATCACGTATTAGTTAATTTGAATTCTGGCCTATCACGAACAATCACGTGACATCATTATCCAATAAAAAAATAGATACTCGTACGTAAACAAGAAACAATGGTGCACGCACGCCACAGGAATGCGCTGGTTTTGTGCTGAAATTTAAAAATTCGATATCTCCTAAAGTATTTGGAATTTCTAATCTCCGCCGCTTTTAATGAAAAGAGGAAGTTGAAGAGCATATAATAAAGGTATTTTCGGATTTTTAACATTTTTTTTTCGCAAATACCGCTCAACTACATATGAAGAAATTTAAAAATTCGATATCTCCTAAAGTATTTGGAATTTCTAATCTCCGCCGCTTTTAATGAAAAGAGGAAGTTGAAGAGCATTATATAAAGGTATTTTCGAATTTTTAACATTTTTGTTCGGAAATACCGCCCAAGTAAATATTTACCTTTATATGATTTGTTTCAGGTAAAGATTTTGTTTTTACAAACTATTTGTACACACAGCCACTGTACACCGCGTACCTGGCATTTTATGTTTAAATACAACTTGTTAACAGCATTTAGCCTAATAAAACAAATTCACTTTAAATTCGTGTTCTTAACGTTTTGCCTGCTAGTTATAATTAACGAAGCACCCGTGCACTTATGATATAAGCAACACCAACATTTTATAACACACGCACTCTCAATTAAACTCCTCACAACAATAACTCCCCCTGAATTACGCTGTAGTTTGACACGTTATTACGAGCAGATGTGCTTGTAATCTAAGTAACTGATAGGAGCGGACGGGCTGGCAAGCCGAGCCGGGGCTGCAAGTGACGCGATGCGCAGAACGATGCGCAAGCGATCGAGGCAACCTCTCTCTAATAACCTTGGTAACAACCCACCTCTATCGAACACTACTGCTACCTGGCGGAGAAACCAAATAGTGTGCCAAACTTATAACATTTATTTTCCCAACCTGTAGTAGAATTAACCTTACCATTACGTTACGTTTTGCTATTGTAAGGAACTAAATAGATAGTAAGAAAAAAATAAAGATCTTGACAGTTTGTAGTGTCGCCATATTTGTTTCAATTTTCAATACCGTTTTTGTATATTACAATTTAAATTGCAGAAAAAATCATGTTTCATAGACACATAAATAGTGAGTGTGTGTCATTTCTCTATGTCCACGAGGTCTCGCCGCGTCAATTTGCTCCTTGGGGCGAACCCGTCCGCTTAGTTAAAAAAACAGCTTTTATCGTTGAATGATTTCATGATTTATTTCATGAAAATCTGCTCTCATAAAAAAGTAAGTTTTATAGACATTCAATATGTCTCTCTCTCTCTCTCTCTCTCTCTCTCTCTGAAGATCAATCTATGAATCGTTACAAATTTATTTCCTTTATTTTTTTTAGTTTGATTTGATACAATATGATTTCACTAAAAATCAATTTCTACCCCTTCCTATTTTCATTTCCACATTGCGAAGTTTCACTTCTTCCACGTGGAGGGACTCCACGCAATATTTTTGCATGCAATTAAAAACTATTTTTTAATGATGCCAAAGAAGTATAACTTCTCATGCGCGTACCTAAGTACACGAACCCATTTTTTAAATTTAATTTTTTCTTATATTTTTTCTCCCTAACTAGGGAACTCATAATTCTTTTAAATTTCATGTGTATGTTTTCAATTTCATTCGAGTTGCACAATTTTTTTTTTGTCAAATTGGTCATTATTCATACTTTGTTTCATTTTGGAAACATACGTTTTTTAAGTATTATGACAGATAAAAAAAATTAGTTTCACTAACATTCTTAGGTTTTAATTGTGTAGATAGTTTCAAGTTTAATATTATGTAGATACATAAATTGTTAATTTTATAAATATTTTCGAAATTTATTCTTAGGTTGGTAGGACTTACTAATATTTTATTTTTGTCAATATTGTAATTTTTTTACAGTACCTACTTATTTGCAAGGAGTTTGGTTTAGTGTTTATAATTTATCTGCTGAGCGTCAAGAGTCTCAGGGCTGCCGAGACCGAAAGCCAGAAATATTTATCAATTATGTAATATATTGTTGAAAAATTTGAATTTTACTATTTCAGGAAAGTTGATTTTTTTATTAAATAGAATAGTTACGTGTAATTGCTATCTTCCTTTATTTCATATTAAACATTATGTTTGGTTGAGTGTGAGATAATTTTATTTAAGTATGTTTTAATTTCATTTAATTTCTTATATATATTCTTACCTACCTACTTATATTAAATTTCAGGCGGATGTTAACATTGTCATTCCAGTTGTATAAATTTTTTTTGTCAAACTAGTTGTTATTTATACTTTTTGTTTCATTTTGGACTATGTTTTTTTTTTTTTACTTAATTCAAAGTTTTATGGTGTGTACAGGGAGTGATATCTCTATTAATTTCTATACTCGTGCCTTCATTCGCGAAACTATCCAAACTCTCACAACTCACTAGGAAGTCGCTCTGTACTCTCGCGGCACTCATCGCGGAACTAGAGTGGTGGCCGATGTTGCTGCTTAAGTACTGTAGCGCCCTTCTCGAACGGACGAGAGCTGCTGTAACGAGTCGCGTCATCCCGATCCGACTTAACGCCAGAAACATCAAGAATAGTGTCGCTTGTTCATGCCACTTCACGCGGCGGCCTCTGTGGCCAAGGCCGCTCAGTCATGGATAACAGCGCCGAGATAAGAGGGTGATGCGTAGGGCAGGAGGGGGGAGGGGCGTAGCTACGACCCTAGTAATCAGGCCAGGCGCGCGTGGCATGTCTTACACCAGTGAACTGCACGTGACACGGCGCGTGACACCAGTGGCCGTGCAGGGCCGCCAGCCAGCTCCGAACCAGGCAACGCGGTCGGGTCTCTCGCGTTCGTAACAATATGTTAAAACCATCTTATATGTTCCTCAATACTACAAAGGGTTGGATAAAATCTTTTTTACAAATTTAATACAGCCGTAAAGTTTGGAATAAAAACTTTTTAATGCATGCAATAGTTTTGTAAAATTTCTTAAATATTCTTTAGATTTCTTAAATATACTTAAATATTCTTAAATACTTTTGATAAAATATCACCTCTTTATGATCTGAAATTGGATTGGCGCGGGAAGGTAGTTTCAAAGCTGGGCTCCAGTATCTACTTCCTTGAAAACAACGTACCAATAAACTCCCATAAACACTACATGAAACATATCTTTACATTGTGCTTATAGTTGCAGTTATTTTAAAAATTAATCAGAAAAAAGATTTTTAAAATATCTAGATGGTTTCAAAATTTTTAATTGGTAATGACATTATCTCTCGTAGAAAAGTAAAATTTTTTTACGTGGTTTATTTTGACTATCACTTGCAGTAAAAGCTGGATTTAAAAAAAACTTATTCGGTTTTAGTATTAATAAATTTTTTTAAAGGTTTAAAATAAATTTGCACGGAATTTATTATATTTTTGTCATTTATTGGTACTATTTAGCATTTACCATTGAGTTATCTGTGTTATTAAAAATAATTTTCAAGAAAAAAATTGGTTGTTTTCTTAGAAGTGTAATTTTAAAAGAGTTACCTTAATTTTGATATAAAAAATAACATTTTTTAGGTTTTTCCACATTTACACTCTTGGTTTAATTTTTCTCATCAATGATTTCAATCGAGATTTTCCATCTATTTAAGTATTTGCCTGGAATCGTTTGTAAAAATTATGACATTTATAGTGTCTTCAACTAAGTGATAAAAATATAAATACCATTTACGTGACGACATTTTTTGTGGGAGGATGCGAGGTATTGTGTCTAGAGACCATGCAACAATAGAACTAAGTAATCATTTTACAGATATTTCTCCACCGTAACGAATAAAAAAGGAAGCTTCCTTAAAAGTTTGCTAAAATTATATTTAGTTTCAGTGCAAAGAAAATTGCCAAAATCAGCAGTTTTAAGAAAATTTCAAAGAAATACTACCTATTTTGCCGTTACCATAGTGTGACTTTCAGAAATTTTTTATATAGTTTTTTGTTTCATGGTCCATAGACCTCAAAACAATCACCAACTCAGAAGTTTATCTTTATATATATATATATATGTCTTGTGTGCGTGTGTATGTCACTGAACTCCTCCTAGACGGCTGGACCGATTTTGATGAAATTGTTTGTGTGAGTTCACGGGGATTCGAGGATGGTTTAGATTTACAATTGGATATTTTATCTCGATTCTGAGTTAAGAAAAAACTAAAAAATGTAATGTGTGTCATAGATATACAAACTGTTAGTGTCATTCCTCTATGTCTGCCGAGCAATAGCTTTCAAGCCATTACGTTACGTTTTGCTATTGTAAGGAACTAAGTAGAGAGTAAGAAAAAAATAAAGATATTGACAGTTTGTAGTGTCGCCATATTTGTTTCAATTTTCAATACCGTTTTTGTATATTACAATTTAAATTGCAGAATTAGTGAGTGTGTGTCATTTCTGTATGTCCACGAGGTCTCGCAGCGTCAATTTTCTCCTTGGGGTGAACCCGTCCGCTTAATTAAATAAACAGCTTTTATCGTTGAAAAATTTCATGATATATTTCATGAAAATCTGCTCTCATAAAAAGTTAGTTTTATAGACATTCAATAGGTGTCGCTCTCTCTCTCTCTCTCTCTCTCTGAAGATCAATCTATGAATCGTTACAAATTTATTTCCTTTATTTTTTTAGTTTGATTTGATACAATATTATTTCACTAAAAATCAATTTCTACCCCTTCCTATTTTCATTTCCACATTACGAAGTTTCACTTCTTCCACGCGGAGGGACTCCACGAAATATTTTTGCATGCAATTAAAAACTATTTTTTAATGATGCCAAAGAAGTATAACTTCACATGCGCGTAGTTAAGTACACGCACCCATTTTTTTAATTTAATTTCTTCTATATATATTTTTCCTCCCTACCTAGGGCACTCATAATTCTTTTAAATTTCACGTGTATGTTTTCAATGTCATTCGAGTTGTACAATTTTTTTTTGTCAAATTAGTCATTATTTATACTTTGTTTCATTTTGGAAACATACGTATTTTAGGTATTATGACAAATAAAAAAATTAGTTTCACTAACATTCTTAGGTTTTTATTGTGTGGATAGTTTCAAGTTTAATATTATGTAGGTACATAAATTCTTAAACTTACAAATTTCTTCGAAATTTATTCATAGGTAGGTAGGGCCTACTAGTATTTTCTATTTGTCAATATTGTTATTTTTTTTACATTACCTACTTATTTGCAAGGAGTTTGGTTTAGTGTTTATAATTTATCTGCTGAGCGTCAAGAGTCTTAGGGCTGCTGAGACCGAAGACCAGAAATATTTATCAATTATATAATATATTGTTGAAAAATTTGAATTTAACTATTTCAGTAAAGTAGATTTTTTTTATTAATTAGAATAGTTACGTGTAATTGCCATCTTCCTTTATTTCATATTAAACATTATGTTTGGTTGAGTGTGAGATAATTTTATTTATGTATGTTTTAATTTCATTTAATTTCTTATATATATATTCTTACCTACCTACTTCTATTAAATTTCAGGCGGATGTTAACATTGTCATTCCAGTTGTATAATTTTTTTGTCAAATTAGTTGTTATTTATACTTTTTGTTTCATTTGGGACTATGTCTTTTTATACTTAATTCAAAGATTTGTGGTGTGTACAGGGAGTGATGTCTCTATTAATTTCTATACTCCTTTGGATAAGTGGAATATTGCCACCACAGTTTTACATATAAACAAATCCTACAAATGTTTTAAACATTATGACAAATAAATATAGTTTCACAAACATCCTTAGTTTTTTTTTGGTGTGTATAGTTTGAAGTTTAATATTATGTATGTACGTAAATTCTTAAACATAGAGTTATTTATTAATTTATTTAGAAAATTATTAATAGGTAGGTAATAAGCTTTCTATTTGTCAATATTGTTACTATGGTAGAAAGGAGTACAGTAAATGCCTACATTCTTATATTCCTTTATATCTCTTTCGATTTTGAGTGTTTCCGAGCCATTCGGGGTCCTCAACGTCAACCCCCCCCCCCCCCAGGTGGTTAAAGCCCCAAAATTTCGAAAGTTTAAAAAATTTGAAAAATCTATCTCTTTCGATTTTAAGTGTTTTAGAGCCATTCAGGGTCATCGAACCCCCCGCCCCCCTCTGGGAACAAAGCCCCAAAATTTCGACAATTTCAGGAATTTCAAATATCTATTCTTTCGAGATGGAGTGTTCCAAACCATTCGAGGTCCTGAACATCCACTTTCCGCAAAAGTGAAAGCCCCAAAATTTGGAAATATAAGAATATATATAAATTGGATGTTGGCATGTATGTCGTCGATAAACTCTTACACCGTTTGACCGATCGCCATGAATGTTGGCACATCGAAGTGTTTTTATCATGGAGAAGGTTTTTATGCTAATAATTTTTTTGTAACTCGCCGCTAGATGGCGCTGTAGCGCATCAACTTCTAAACCTTTCAACCGATCGTCATGGGTAAACAGAAAACCATAGGTCACAGATACACAAACAGTAATTATGTGTCATTTATAATGTCCACCACACTAGACATATCGCTATCCACTTTGCTGTAACTCGCGGACAATATATCACCCGGTGTTCAGCCCGGGCAAATCCGGGTACTGCAGCTAGTTTATATATAATTCTATTTATATCACAATTTTGTGAGCAGAATAACGTTCGCAATTTATCACAAATCACTCCCAAATTGATACATAAAATCTTGTAGTGGAAAATCTCGTTCAAGTTCGATAATGGGCAATATCCGACCAAAAGGGCAGAAATGGAAAAGGTGTATTAAAAAACAGAAAAATTGTTGTAACTCCCATAATATGGGAAATATCAAATCAGTTTGAACGTATTATATCTCGTAGGAATAATACCAAAATATAACTGCAAGGGGTTAAAAAAAGGGGGTTGGAGGACAAAAAAAAAATTAACTCTCTTCGTAGACACATCATCGAATTCATAAGATTTTTTATAAACTTAAAATTTTTATCTAAAACTTTTGTCAAAAACAATTTTTGATAAGACAATCCATTTCTGCAAGGGGTTAAATAAATAAGGGGTAGAATTATTTAAAAAAAATCATAACTCCCTTGCTTGTTACACTATAAAATCCGTTTGAATTGTTTGTAAATCTTATAATTGTGTAAAACTTTTGTCTGAAACAATTATTAATATTAATATAAACCATTACCTCAACCACTGTAAAAACAAAGGCTTGAAATAAGAAATTTTAATAAAAATTTTAAACCATATACTCTATCCAATTAATTTTTTGTGTAACTTTTAAATATTGTTAATTTTTTTGTCAAAGTAAATTTTATATCACACATGTTTATGGCAAGGGGTGAAAATAACAAGGGTAGAAAGACAAAATATTATTACTTTTTTAATATATTTACTAACAAATCCATTATGATTTATTGTAAAACTCCCTTACTTTATCTAAAACCTTGGCTGAAACAATTTTTGATGAAGTGAACTATTACCGTAAAAATAGGGGTTGAAAATATAAAAATCAAAAATTACTAAGTATTAAATTCCTCAGAATTTATTAATAACCACCTTAATATTACCTTAAAGCTTTGTCTAAAAATTATTTTATACGACCATGTTTTAGTGCAAGAGATGACAAAATTGTGTGTGGAGGTCAAAAATAATTGCATAACAACCATAGTAGTTATAGTATGATATTCGTTAAGATATTCAATGCTGGATTATTAAGTTAAAAACAGTCAAAAACATTTCGCTGTATGTAATATGATAAAATGTTAAATCTTTCTATTTTGAATATTAGCAAACATATAGGATGTTATGTAGACTCAATTAAGTTCTTAAAATTTTCTAGGAGGTTATAAATGTTTCCAATATATTTTTATTAGAAATATGTACTTCGAAATCTACCTATGCCTGTAGACTGTGCCAAAAGAGATTTTATATTTAATTCCTTTAGAAGATTTTTGAAAATCGACTAATAATATATGTATATAGCCTACATGTTTCTAGAATATTTTTTTTTGTATTTTTTACACACAATGCCGTATTCACTGAAAACACGATTTAGTTTTTATTAGAAAGTTAAATAATTATATCTTTTATATAAAAATTGTATTATATTCTTAAAAAAAGATAAAACATAAAATATTAAAAGATAATTGATAATTTAAATACATAAATAAAATTAAAATGTTGATTTGGATAAAGAATTAAAATATATATTTTATTTATAAAATAAGTATTATATTGCGAATAATATTTTTGGTGTCACTGCATATAACTTACTTTAGGCTGTCACTTAATGGTGGCCAAATATGATTAAAGATTAAAGTTAAGTTGATTTTCAACTTTAAATAAAGTATACATTAACATATGATTTTTAATTAAGTTCTAGTATAATTACAATCATCATGTTAAAATAAAGTTTAGAGACAATTTTATATTAGTAAAATATTTGAGATTATCTAAATTACGGATACAATTTCGTCCATTTTGTTTAGGTGGGTAAAGACAAATTAAATGACAGAAAATGTATCTTATAATCATATTAACTTTATAGAATAGCTATAAACGACATGTTTTTAAACTACAGTTTCAAGTGAAAATTATTTCTTCATATCGTAATTGTCTTGTCTAAAAAAAACGTGTTGTTTCTGCAGTGTAAAAACCACAAAAACTCAAGCAAGTGATGTGCTATGCATTGTCTATATTTTTATCTACAAAGCTGAACACAAAAGCAGCAAAAGTTACTAAATTTTATTTATATCAGCGAGTCATTTCATGTTCTTACCTTTCTGTATCAGTAGCCTACCTATGTAAGATATGATTAGATATGATTCAGTTCAAACGCTTTGTACATAATTACAAAACGTTATAAAACAATCAGACAAATACATTTGACGTAATGTTACAGTACAGTTCATACTTAAAAATAGATGTATCGACATTTTCTTAACAAAAATTAAGAACGTTTTCACGCCTGACATGCGAAATTGTAAGAAGAACTTTATTGTCTTGATTTTAAATTTATTGACTAGTACTGATTAAAAAAATTATCTTTTTTTATATAACTCTCACATGTGTGTACCAGCAGAGAATTTGTGCCCTCTACAATTAAAAGAATAATCTGTAAAATTTTTATTTTTTGTAGGAAACCTAAAATTATACAATTTATAAAAAAAATTAAATTTTTAACGAACTGTCATTTTTATATTCATTAAACCATAACTACAGAATAAATACAATATTCTAAAGAATATTCTTTGAGGATGAAATCGTTCCAATGAAAATTCTTGTAAAAAAAAGTATTAATAAAAGCTTGGTTTAAATTTTAACAGCAACAGAAGTCCGCTTGAAAGAAATATAATTTCATTTTAATATAAAATATAAAAAAATCTATTACTGTGTGTATATAAAACACAGTGTTTCTAGGTGTTCTCGCCGGCTCTGATCTCAAGTGGTCACATACATAGTTATATCATTGGTAACTTGTTGGATTTGAAACCACGCTTTGGATCTATATTTCTAATCACTGACTTTGAAATCAGAATGTATGGAGCCTAATTAGTCTTCTAAGATTGGTGGACAACTGAGTGACGTAAAATCCTACCTTAAAAAAGTATAAAAATTTCAATACATACTTAAAAATACAGCAAGAAATATGACTTTGTTACTTTGAGATTTAACCACGGATTTTCTTAGTGAAATATAAGTGTTTAACCAGACTAAAATGAACAATATTTTGACAGTTTGTTAACATAGTCACACATAGACAAAAAGTGATACTAAGACTTTGAAAAATAATGCTATGATGGCTCAAACGAGCATGGTTAGTTTTCTTTACGCTTGATTCTGCTTAGCTAACAAAATGAGCCCAACATTTAATAAATATACCTTTTATTCCATTATTTACTACATTTTGGGTCACTGTTAGCATTACAGTTCATCGCCATGATTGTAAACATAAACTGGAGATTTTAGTGACTGTTAATGGTTCAAAATTTCTTAATGCAAACATATTTTCGTGTTATTTAAAGGACGATTCTTATTTTGCTAAAGTACCTTAGTAATTTAAATTTAATAAGTAGTGTAACTATATGCCAAATCAATGCTATTAACAAGAAAACATTATATTTAATAATGTAATTCCGGGTGAGACGCCCCATTGAGAGAGATACGTCAGTCATGGTAGTTAGTAAAGTAGCCCCTAGTTCACTTGACCACTATGTGCATTACTTCAGTCCAAGTCACGATAAACCACAGTGGGAGTTTCGTCCAAATGAGTTCGTTTTGACATGCATTACAGTACCAAGTAAGTGGCATCATTAAAGACACTTGTTGCTAGACAAATGTATAAACATATGTTGTTTTAGATAATATTCTTGTCTAATGAATACAAAAACATTCGGGTAGTTTCCTTGTCCTGCCATGTGTCAGCCATTTTGATTGAAGCCTTGTAGGTACCCGCTACTGAGACATCTCTAACGTACCAAATTAGAGATGACCCACCCCCGAACCTACAGTTTGTAGAAATGTCTTATTTCAAGTCGAGACACATTTTTTCTTTAAATTATCCAAGTATTTTCAAAAAACTACATTATTTTAATATCAATTACAATGGCTAAAATTTGTTTTGAAGTAATAAAACTGATATGTTTTAATATTATGATTAAATATTTACTTTGATAATTTTATCATATAACTATAACATCTTTCATACAGAAATTGACTAAACATAAATCCTGCGATAATTTTTAAAGTTCTTCGATAAAAGAAGGAATATTATAATACGCTTTCTCTCCGGGTATATGGTTTTCATGAACGAAAAATAATTTTGCATAAAAACTATAAAAACTAATAATTTTTCAAGTGGTTTAATGATAACTTTGTTCTTCGAAAACCTAACGAAACGACTCAATTAATTCTGGATGACCATGCACACCATGTGAGTTATTATGATTAATTTTAATATTCTCACTAACAATGCATTTAAATTTTGTGTATTCCAAATACGCAACACAAGCTCTTTAGCCACTCTCCTGCTCTTTCCTCAAGCCTTAAAAGCATTACTTCAAAGAAAAGGCCAGTAAATGGATTCTCCATCAACCGGAATAAAATATTTCTAGGATTAAAGCTGGTGGTTTGATTGGCCAGGCTTGGAACAAGGTAGCTTTAGGTTAAAAGGCGTTGAACGGACTCCAAAAAACAAAAATTAAAAAAAAATCAGGTATTCTCTATTGACTGAAAGAAGTTTCAGTTAAATCGCCCTCACTATTTAGTTTTTACTATTTTTTGAAAGTGTACTGACCATGTGTGCTCATCCTGTACTGGAACGGAAACCAAAAACCGATGTTCTCGATGTGAAACAGAGTAAGAAAATTTGAGCTATACTCCTTCTCGACAAAGATGCTAATCCTAAGCAATTTTCCGGAATAAATGATAAAATGAAAATGAATTCAAAACTCTCATTGACGAGTCTCAATCTAGTGACAAGCAGTAAACTACTGGATCGTCAAAAGGAACTCCAACCAAACTATTGCATCAGATTTACTCAGTTACTTCTATTGAATAAAAAACAAAACAGATATATATATATATATATATATATCGTGCCAACATTCACACATCTAAGGAACACATTCATAAGCACAAATTAAAACGCAGTGCTTCTATGGATCTGGTTAAGAAACTGCCAAGATATTAAACCAAATATTTTCTACATGAAAACTATGGGGAAAAACCCTCTTACAAGGAAATATGTTAAAAATTCAACTAATGCTGACATTGGTATGAGCAGCTGCAAAGAGGGAGAAAATAACTGCACTAAATGCAATGAAAATTATTTCTAAAGAAAAAGTAGACTCGATGATGATTTTCTTATGGTTGCATGAATTATGCACTATTAATGGGAATAACTGCAACATTTTTGTTAAAAAGAAAACAGTGCGCAGAACAGAAATCACTTAATTTAAGTACTTTTGGGCCCTTGAAAAAAATTAATATTAGATTTTGTTGTGTTATTTATTTAATTGTATTATAAAATTTAGTAAACTTTCTAATATCTGAACTAATGTTGACAGTGTATTTCTTCATCTATATTTTTATATATTATTGTACAAACAAAATTAATTTGTAATAAAGTCTTTGTTAACTTTACGTTTTTATTTTACTTAAACATACGTATTTTATACTTCGTAATATAAGCGAGGTAAGTCATTATTATTTTATGATTAGGCCTGTATAAGTTAATTGTCGGTAGGGCGTCTCTCCCGAGGGAGCCAGCCTCTCACTCAGACACTCGGCAGGGATGGCCAAACGTAACAGTGTTACATTTGTAACCATTAAATAGGTTGTATACATTTTATGTTCATATATTTTAATACCACGAACCAAAATTAAATTAACTTCAAATTCAAAAATTGGTTTAATTTTTGGTTATTTTGAACAATTTTACAACTTCTTTTTCTAAGTAAGGTTTATCTCACACGAAATTACCTTATATTGTTTCTATTTTATTTGATATATAATGAAATAAGTATTAACTATATTGAAGAACTTAAAATGTTAAAGAAATCTTTATTATTTAATTAAGCAATATCGTTTATTAAATTATTTTAATACTTTTTTCAGCTTAATAATGAAAACAAAGGCATTAGTCTTTATCAAAATAGTAACAATAAAAATAATTTTTTATTGTTTAACCAATAACAAAGGGAAACATGAGACGCAAAGGATATAATCTCATACGAATTGATAAATAACAAGATTTTCTTGCTTGTTATCTGTGGGGACGAAATCACGTGGAACCTTATCTACTGGCTTTTAAATGTAGCAGCGCTCTGCCGTTTCACATTCACTCGCTTGGTAAGCCCTGTGGAGAGTACAGACACACACCGCAGCACTATGGCAGGAAATGTGCTCAACGCTACATTAAACGACGGTAACAAGATGCCTTTAATCGGCCTGGGCACCTCAAGGGTAAGCCACATAGCACACGCTATAGCATGACTATATAGCGACTATATGAAGTCACATTATTTGTACGTTAGGGACGCCTTGCTTAGTATTTAAGAAATAGGTTTTTTTGATGTCTTAGCTCTCTGTTTACGGCATTTGGTATGAATAATTTCGTGAATGAATTGAAGTCAAGGAACGTAAATGTGTAACAGGATGTAGGGAGAAGAACGTGCCATTCAATTTTATTTTGAGAAATTATTGGAACTATCTTGTTCAAAAAAATAATAGTGAGGTTTTAAAAAGAAACAAAATTTTTCTATTTTTCTACAATTAATACTTTAAAAGTTAAAGTCATTTTAAGATTTTAAAATAACTTCTCTAAAGTGTACCCAGAGCAAAAAGGGTGTAGGTTTATTCAAGTAGGTATATCAGTAGTAGGTATACAAATTTGAATACTGGCACAGGCATAAGGCTGTGGATTGTGGATTGTCGACGCCATCTTAGATTTGACGTCACGGCGGCCATATTGGACTTAAAATTATTCAAAATTTCTCAAAAATGACTCAAAACGACAACAAATCCTAGAAATTTCCCTATATCGAGGGAAAAATTTCCTTTAGAGGGAAAATTTTGCGTTTAATTCCTCAAAAATTCATAAATTCGAAATGCGATCACCGTTAAAAAATTATTTTGCCTTAGAAAAAACCAAAATTCCCCAAAGAGGCTTGAATTTCCCAACGAAAAGCTACCCTAAAGCCTCTGGCAGCCATCTTGGGTAACCTTGACCTTGAACATTAAATTATAATTCCTTAACCTTTGGACTTTAATATCAGAAAAAAAATTTATAACTCAATTTTTTTAATTACTTACCTAATCAATTTCGTTACTCGTTAAGATTCCCGGCTGGAGAAAAAAATGTAATTTATTTAAAAAAATTGAAAATTCTTAATTACAATAAAAAAATATAAACATTTCTTAAACCACACCCACCATCTTGATTTTTGATGTAACCACTGCAATTATAGTAAAGACAGCAATCCTGAAAATCAGTAATTTTTATATTAGGTATTAGAGAAATTTTTAAAATTCATTAAAAAATAATAAATTAAATTTATAAAAAAATCACCATTTTGAATTAGGACATAACCGTTGCACATATCGATACGTCGACATATTCGATACTAGAAACGTTGCACTTTTCATTACGCCCGCAATCTTAGATGTGTATGAAGTCGTCGATGCATGTTTAGTTACAGCCACCATCTTGGATTCTAGAAAGTTGAATTTTCGTTACAGCCTCAATTATTAAAATCCATGTTATTTAATGCTATAAAATTAGAAAAAATTTTCAAAATTATAAAAAAATTAAATAAAATTTATATAAAACCACTCCGCCATCTTGGATTATGACGTCACAGCCACCATATTGAAAATATGTAGTTTTTGTGCTGGAAAATTGAGGAAAAATAATAATTCAAATTTTAATAAATATCATTTTAAAAAACACACTTATCTCATGGACACCTCGGTTCTAACATGGTGAGGGCAAAATAAAAAATGTCGACCAATCCTAAATCCACGGAAACCACTGACAGACTGACCTCCCACCACTAATTACATTATGTATATATATTGCCAGCTAGTATGACGTCACATCAGCCATTTGGTTTTCGTCTGCTGGAAATCACTATCTTGTTTTCGTCTGCTGGAGTATACTACCACCATGTTAGTTTAATTTTAACCTGCTAGAATGTAGCAACTATTTATTATTACTGTGGTGCTCGCCATCTTAGAATTTAGACACCATAATGGAAATTCGTAAATATTTTTCTATAAATTCGGGGAAAATTCCAAAATTCATGAAAAAATTCTGCAATTAATATACTGATCAATTCGACCGATTCCTATCCTTTATTCGATACTTGATCAAAGCAAAAACGGTAAATTGAGGTTAAAAATAATCTTATTTAATGAATCATGTACAAAATCCTGAAAGCTGATAAGTTCCTCATATACATGCTTCCAAGCCGTTATGACCACCATCTTGAAAATTTGTTATTATTGACCTATAAATTCTGAAATTGTTTTTAAAACCATCAACAAATCACTCATTAATTTACTAATATCCTTCATCGGTTCGATACTTGGTTAGTGCAAAAAAATAAGTTAAATATCACACAAATTTAACATAAAAGTGACAGGTACGAAAAAAAAACATTTTTTACAAATAAAATTTATTACATTATTTTTATTCTACTACAGGAACATTTGCTTAAATAAGCAATCTTAAAAACATTTACGTCTGCATTGGCTTGGACTGACTAGTTCTTAACTCCAATCGGTTTAATAAGACAGAGACCAGTAAAATATTTTGCCTACATTGTCGTTTTCAAGACAACAGAGTTTCTTGATATTGTGTTTAACAGACTGCTTCACATCGTTGAAATTGTAAATGAGTGTATTCACTGTCTTGAATGCACCCTTGTTTACTTTGTTCTCGAACAAGTATGGTTCGCCATATACACAGTCCAACCAAAATTTATAATTTAAAGGTCCGTATGCAGCTACTTCATCAGTAAGCTGATTGATAATGTGCTGCATTATATCGTCAAGAAAAGTAGAAATGACTTTTTACTCACTAAATATAAAGATATTCAGATAATAGTCGTCTTTCAACGTTCCACGAAATGCAGATTTCGCCAAGTCGAATCTGTTATTATTTAACTGTAATACGCCAAGCACAGTCTTAGGCTTAAATTCATGTTCAGACCTCATCACATACGATTACTGCACATCTGTTTTTGTGCTTGTACGCATACGAGTTTTCAATTTAAAACTGGGAGTTGAAATGTCTGTAGGTAGGCAAACAGACTTCACCTTTACAATTTTTCGCATGCCATCGCAAACTGTCAATACATAAAAAACAGACATAGCACTCATGGCAAAAAAAAAAAAAAGAGAAGTAGTCTTTACACATTTGTTTCTCTAATTTGTTTTTTCATCATGGGAAAATGCGAACGACACATCACAGCAGCTGTAAGGATGCCTAGTTGATGAAGACGAACCTTTCAAACTGGAACAAGATGTACCGAAACCTTGACTTTCTGCCATGCAGCAGAACCTTTGAATTTCTTCAAGTGGTTTTTCAACTTATCATGAACTGCAAATTCTTTGCGACTTTGGATACAGCCAAAGTTGTTGCGAGGTAGATTCTTAGCACATTCACCTTTCTCGTGTCGTTGATTATTACAGTTGTTTGAGAATATCTTGTCACAGTATCGACATCGGTGCTCGATAGTAGTTCTCAAATCACGAACCATTGAAAACTCCATTAAAAGCAAAAAGTCATTAATCGAGGTTTCATCTGCAGCCAGCACTGTAGTTATTAGCTCTATTCTGCTGGTGGTACCACAACTGTTAAAGTTTCCTCTATTTTTGTCGTCGACGTTGCCAACGGGATCTGCGCAACCATCGTCGTCGCTGACGTCAGAGTTCCCGTAGACGATGGTAGAACATACATCTAGTTCGACCTTAAAGATGGTAAAGATGACATCGAGCTCACAAGAACTGGTAATTACATTACTTATGCACCAGATGAATCAAACTAGGTGATCCTTACGCAGCCGCAGCCAGTAACAAACTGAAAGCCGCTCTTTCTTTGTCTCTTTTATATACCCGCAACCAGTCGAATAATATGCTAGTCAAAACAAGGACTGTATACTATAATACACGAGTCAAACAAACATTCAAAAATGAAGTAATCTAAAAAAAGATAGCACATTTGGAAGCAAATTCAACAACAGAATGGGCACGCAATACACGCTCTGTACACGCAATGGACACACACTGCACACAGAGGACACGAAGTGTACACAAATATGCACATACAGGACACGAAGTGTACACAGAATTACACATAGGACACGCAATGCACACACAATTACACACTAGACACATAGTTTACATGCACAGTACACACTGTACATACAACAGACACGCAGAACACGCAATGGACATACAATAGACACACAGAAATTGCAATGGACAAACAATGTACATGCAATGGACACACATTACATGCATTGGACACACATTACACGCAATGGACACACAGTACACGCAAGGAACACACAACATACCCAAACACACACACAGAAGGGACACACTTTTGACTAAAAGGAAGCACATTTGGACGAAAAATTCAACTTTGTGTGATACGTTCTCATCAGTAAGATACGATAATACAAGCTTGACTACGTACATTAAACGAAAAGGACGTACATTTTCACGTACATTGAACTCAGGAAGATGCGATAGCCAAATATACGATAGGATATAATGCCTCCAACAGTCATTGACTTCAGAAGTCTTTTAGCTCCAAAAGTCATTGTTTCTATCAGTCTTGGGTCCAGCAGTGTTTTGGCTCCATAGGTCATTGGCTACAACGGTCATTAGCTCCAACAGACTTTGGCTCCAACAGACTTTGGCTCCTACAGACTTTGGCTCTAATAGTCATTGGCTCCAACAGTCATTGGCTCGAACAATCATTGGCTCCAACGTCTTTGGTTTCAAAAGTCATTGTTTCTATTAGTCTTGGGTCCACCAGTATTTTGACTCCATGAGTCATTTGCTCCAACAGTTATTTGCTCCAACAGTCTTTGGCTCCAACAATCTTTGACTCCAAAAAGACTTCGCTCCTTTGGCTCCAAAAATTTCTTGTGTCTCTAACAGTCTTTGGCTATATCAGTATTTGGCGAAAAAATGTCTTTGGTTCCCAAAGTATTTAGTTCAAGCTCTCTTTGGCTACATCACTACAAGGCTTCAACTGGTTATGGAGCTAAAAGACTACTAGGCTACAAGACTACTAGGAAACAAGAATACTCGGCTACGATTGCAACGGTGCGCTTAAAAGTGCACCTGGAATCGGGCCTGTTTGTTTGTTGCCATCGAATAGACCACCTTGCAGATTCTGTGATGAGCCGCTTGCTTTTTTTCCATAATGTACGAAAACACGAGAGAAGTAAATATACGAAGAATACATCTCCTATGAAATTTCGCTGTAGTAAGTGTTATGTTTTGTTGGCACACATTTAAAGTTTAAATGGACATGTGGACAATTATAAAGGTGAAGTCCCATTGTCTAGTAAGGAACTACCTGCGGACATTTCGACTGCTTGTTGGTTACAGACCCGTCTACAAAAAAAGCACACAATGGGTCAGAAACCGATTGCGATGAATGGTCAAGAATCTTAACCTATGGCTGTGCTTGGTGCGGTGTAGGTAAATAATAATTGATGCCACTAGGAAAAATCCATATTTCCAAGAAGGTTGAAAAACTACTTTTTTTAAATACCTTTATTAAGCCAAAACTATATTTACATTTTTCTCGAAATATCAAAGAGAACTTAATCAGTTTAATGATGAAGCAATGGATGGCTTTTAAAAATATAATTGGTGTGTGTGTGTGGATTTGGGGGGGGGGGGGGAGAGATTGTGTATTTGGTAAACCATTAACCTACTTTTGAGAAAACATAGTGTGGGGAAAGGATCTATATGATCGCTCTCTTCGGTTTCAAACCAATGCAAATTTTACACTTTTATCATTCATAACTCTTACAATGTTCATGCCGCAGAATACAATTTGCATAAAAATGATATATGTAAAAGTAGTTTTTTCTTTCACCTGTAAGTTTAATTTTTAGGCGAAACGTTTATTTGCTGTAATATAATTTAAATAAAATATATAAACACGATTTTTGAACTAAAGTTATATTTTTCAATGCTTCGATTAAGATTCAACGGAAAACTTGCATCGATAAAATCAATCAATATGTTAAAAGGTAATTTTTAATAATATTTTTCAAATATTTGCGAATTTTAAAGTTGGTTTTTACAGTTTTTTTAAAAATGGCGGCCAAGATGTCGAACAAGATGGTGAATGCTACGATGGTCCGGTAATTGATTCTACAACACATTAGCGAGGAAAAAAAAATTAGCGGCACCGAACTCTAGCTGACGAAAACAATATGATGGATCCAATATGGCTTCTTTGACGTCATATTGGTCACTGATATGTATCGTTTGTATTAGTGGTGGGATATTAGTCGGTCAGCAGCCATCATCGGGGAAGAATGATTTATTTTTGCCTTCAGTGGGTTTGAACTGAGGACTAAAAAGACCAAGATATGAGTGTATGATTTTAAGTAAAATTTTATTATTATTGGATTAAATATTTCTTAGTAATTTTTTAGATGTTGAGCGGTATTTTTGCGATAATAATTAAGGTTTTTTCAATTTGGTGGAAATAACCTAATACAAAATGGCGGAAAACTAGAACGCAATATCCTAATGGAGAAATGTTCTAGGAAAAAAACAGGTCGACATGACTTCTTAAAACAAGATGGCGGCCAGGTCAAGGTCAAAGGTTAATATCAAATGTCCACATCGACTTACTGGCTGGAGGTAGATGGGTAATTGAAGCCTCTTTGGTGATATTATTAGTCTTCAAAAAAATGTTTGGGGTTTTTAAAAGAGCTTCCCTCAAAATAGGAATTTTTCTTCCTAAAAGGTTATTTTTTATTTTAAGAATTTTTAAAATATTGTGTTGGAATATATTTTTATAAAAACAGAAAATTTTGAGTAATTTTGACCAATTTTGGGTAGATTTGGGTGAATTTTAAGTCATTTTTTGGAAATTGTTTTGGCAAATTGAGAAGGTTAAGGTCATCCACGATGATAGCCGTGAAGATTGCTTTGGCTTCACGATCCGGACCCAGGTACCAGGTCGGCCATTTATATTTTTCTTCCACTCTTCACATAATAGTAGGATCTAGATTCTGAAAATTCAGTACAACATACCAATAAATTAAATTTATATTATATAAGTGTCAACCCCCAATTAATTACCTTACCTATTGAAATTTGTAAAAAGAAAAGTCGTACTAGTTACATTACTATTTGTGATTGCAATTCATGTTCCGTTATTTTTCTTAAATCTTAGTAGATTCGGAAGAATGAGTGTTCTTTTTTAATAAATGCCCACCAAATATTCACCTTTTTGATGGGTAGTTTTAGAAAATGCTAAGAATAGTTTTATAGTTTTTGTATTTATATTCATACCAGATACTTTAAATTAACTTTATTTAATTAAGGGATATGATTTTTACTATAAAACTAAACTTCAACCATCCCTCACTCCTTTAGTTGTGGGATTTTAGGAATTGGTAAAGATGATTTGATATTTTTTGTTCGGAAATATTATTTATTTTTATAAAACTAACCTTACAACCTATTTTCCGAAGTTTAAAAACAATCAAATATTAATTTTTGTTTCTCTTTATTTTTTAAATTCTTTATGAGATTCTGTACTTCCTATTAATTGGATGAAGACTCAATAAATTGTATTTATAGAAGTATAAATTTTTCTGTTTTCACTCTCTTAGGGATGAAAAGCAGTAATTATGAAATATATATTAGGGTGTCCCTTATATGAGGAAATTCCCTTTTTAGAATTTTGAAATGCATACCTTCTATATCTTTTATTAATGCTGAACCAGACTCAAATATGAAATTTTATTTTTCTAGCGCAATTACACCCCGTGCGGACCAAGCCCCAAGGATTTGCAAAATTCTTATTTTGTCATAAAAATTTGGTCTTCCTATAAAATTATTAAAAATGCATTTAAAGAAGTAAATAAAAAACTAAAGGAAATAAGATAAATATTTATTTTTATTAAAACTTAATTAACATCAATCAGGCAGGGTAACTTCTCTTTAGGGTACGTTTTTTACAGTCCGGATACTAATTTTTATGTTTCTGGACACAGCGCATAAGGAATTGCTTCTGCTCTTCGTCAGCTGTAAGCCCTTAAACATTTTGTATTAATTTGACACCCCTTTCAGCAGTGTTATTTACAAAGTTCAAAAGAGTTATTTTTCTTTTATCTTCCATAAAAGCGGTATTACCTTCCCAAGAACATACATTTTCATGAAGAAAACTGTCATCGATTTGAAGTTGTAAAAGAAATTGTTTGCTCTTTTCCGATACAAAATCATCCAGCGTTTTAACTGAAAGGAAAACGGGTAAGTAATAAAAAAACAAATGTCAAAAGATGACAAAAAATGGTTCAGCTTACCGAACAACGTTTGGGACCTCTCTTCCTTCGATGGGATTTATCGTTTGCCAAAATCTGAGATTTGGTCTCTTGTTAAGTTGGAAATAATTTTCATCTTAGTTTGTTTATCAACTTCATTGTCAAAGAGCGATAAAACGACTGTCTCTTCACATAAATACCACAGAGGGTGGCTTTAGAAATCGTTGTGTCAGCTTTTTCGTAGTCTTTTAACGCCTTCATGAAGCACACATCTTGGTTAGGTTCTTTAATCGCCACTGTGCATTCGAGCCAAGGTTTTACATACACAAAATACGCAATGAACACACACAGGACACGCATTTGACTAAAAGAAAGTACAATTGGAAGCAAAACAACAAAGCACATTAAACAAAGATCAAGCATACACAACAAAAAGGAAGCACAATTGTTAGCACAATCAATGAAAAGGAAACACAATCAACGAAATGGAAGAATAATCGTAAGTACATTCAACAAAGAGGAAAAATAATCAAGAATAAGAAAGCATAATCAACGAAAAGGAAACACAATCAACGGAAAGGATACGTTCGCAGCAGTAAGATACGATAATACAGTCTTGACCACGTACATTGAACTTAGTAGGATGTGATCGCAATTTTTAAGTTAGGATATAATGCCTCCACCAGTCATTGGCTCCAGTAGTTTATTGGCTCCAAAAGTAATTGGCTCCAAATGTCATTGGCTAAAACAGTAATTGGCTCCAACAGTCATTGGCTCGAACAGTCAATAGATCCAACAGGTAATAGCTCCAACAGTCATTGGCACCAATAGTCTATCTGATTGTATCCGACTATCAATGATTGGAAAAAATTGAGTAGAAAATATAAAAAATGTCATTTAAACATTTGATACCGTCTATAGCTAGAATAATTATTGGTCGTGTAATCTGAAGTTGAAAATTTTTGCGAAAGAATATCACTTATATGAAGTATTAACATATAAGAGTCTTTCATCAAGGTAGTCTTGCTAGACGAGCAGTCAGAGGAATTGTATTCTTAGACTGTGGATCGTGGGTTCAAATGAATTTACTTACAAACTTTTTTGAACTTTTTAAAATGTTTTAATTACTTTTAATATTCATTTACATAAAGCTATTTTTACGATAAAAGTATTTAAAACCGAGGATGAAATTAAAATATGGCGGTCGACTGAAGTACAGTTCCTCGTAGGCGATACTAGCGTACTCTAGATCACAACCAGTAAATCAATGCGCAGGATTTTAGATAGGCCTATAAAAGACGAATGAACCTGAGGTTTATGGCTAGCTTCCGGTCACATGTATCGTACGACAGAAACGCCTGGACAAAGCCGAATCCTACAATTGGCAAGCCTTAAACAAACAAGCATGGGTATAATCCCATTACAATAAAATTGTCTCAAAATCAGCTAATTTACACTACTGCCGGTCAAGAGATAATTTTGTATTTATTTAATTTTAATTGTTTATTCCCAATATCTCAATGACAGGTTAATTGCATCAGAAAACTTATTATTAGTTAAAACACCAGATACTTTATTACCCTTTTGCAGTAAAATTCTTGAATAATGTAAAAAACACACAAATTATTCTTATGTAGGTATTAATGCTGAGTTTTCTTCTTTTTACTTTATATTATTCAGTGAAATGAGCCTGTTTCTTTCATGAAACCATTCTTTTAACTTTGAAATCTCGACGCAATGTTATTCCGGAAAAGTTTAAATACATGATCTTTTTTTTTATGTTTAGTAAAACATACTGAATATAGAACGTAAAAATCCTTAAGATATATTTTAACAAATGAACTAATAATAATAGTATTTAGCAAACAAATTGATACTTCACACGGAAAAATTGTGTTCGCCCAATTGTAGGGGGTTATAAAATTAAAGCTTCTTATATATCATGCACATTTCCAAAAAAGTAACCATTTATTTAAATTCAAGATAACACCACACTATTGCCCATTTTGTTTTAAGAATGTATGGAATGTTAAATCATTGTAAGTGTGGCTTTTAAATGTTCTTCAGACGCATACCGTTTATGTTTTCGGAATATAGTGTAAATTATGTAGATTTTTTAATACTTTTACTGGTAGTGATATTTTTATGAGGTTGCATATTGTCATAAAACAAGTGAATTGTAATCTTGAAATTGTTTTCAAAACTAAAATAAATTAAAAAAAAAAAATAATATTTTTCTCACTACAATAGGTAGGTTTGTTATGTTCTGGGACAGGGGCTGGAGGCGCGGGATTCAGGGGATTCGAGCCGGCCGATTTCTCTGACGTCAAGGCGGCCATCTTGGATGACCGTGACCTTGACCTTTGACCTTGACCTTGGCTGACATCTTGGATCTGCCATCTAGGTTCCGCCATTTTGGATACACCATCTTTAAATCGAGTGCCCCACTCACTCATGATGCAATTTTCGTCATGCCTACCATATTGATTTTTTTTCTGTTCCGCTGGAGGCCGCCATCTCGGATACAGTCGACTTTGTTTTTGTTGTTTGTGCCTAGAGAGCACCACTGTATCAATTATCGTTACGGATGCCATCTTGGATTCTAGAAACATTGCTTGATTCATTATGTCCGCCATCTTGGATGACTATGACATCATCATTACACTTTTCTTTACGGCTACCATATTAGATTCTAGAAAGTGGCAGTTTTCGTTTTGGTCGCCATCTTGAAAATCTTGATTTATTATTCAATTTTAATAAAAAAAATTTAAAATTTATAAAAGAATTCCATTAATTAAAATTTAATCAAAATATAGAAAAAACATACATTTAAGACATGGACCTCGGAGTCCTCGGTACGAAAATGGTAAGAGAAAAAAACAAAAAAAAACATCAGATCCTTTTCCCATGGAATCCACCTACAGACTGACGTCCCTCCACCAGTACCAGGGTATTTATCGTCAGCTGGTATGACGTCATGTCCGCCATCTTGTCTTCGTCTGCTGGAGACCACCATCTTGTTTCGTCTACTAGAGTGTGGTGACACAATGTTAGTATAATATTTTGTTCACCATGCCTTTGACCTCGATTGTTGACATTTATCTTTGACCTTGACTTTGAACTTTGACCTTACCTTGAAATTTGACCTTGACTTTGACGACCACCTGAGATACATCATTTTGTGTTTAGTACTCGCTACCAGGAACGATAGTTAACACATAGTAACCGCTAAAGGACATTGACACCATCTTGTTTTCATCTGCTGGAGGACTCTGTCTTGTGTGTGTACTTGTCTGATAGAGTGTACTACCATCATACTTGTTTAAGTTTTACCTTCTAGAGTGCAGTAATAATTTATTATTAATGTGACACCCGCCATCTTATCATTTGGGTGCCATCTTGGTAATTTGTAATTATTTAGCTAGAAATTCGGGAAAAATTACAAAAGTCATTAAATAAATTTATAATCAATATACTGATTGATTCGAACGATTCCTGTCCTTGGTTCGATTTCTGGACGATGCAAAAAATTTAATTTTATATAAATATAATAACTTTAATAAATCATGGTCAAAGTCCTAAAAGAAGCATAGTTTCCAAATCAACCAACATCCTATAAGCCATTACGACCGTCATTTGGATATTTGTATTTATTGACTTATAAATGCGGGAAAAATTACAAAATTACCGAAAAATTAACTCATTAATTTACATATTGAATCGATGGATTCCTGTCTTCGATTTGCTTCTTAACAAGTGACAAGTGTAACTAAATATAAAATAAATTTTACATTTTGGTTTCCATTACATTTCGCGGAGTTTATTAATCATTAACTCTACAAAAACAACTCAAGACAATATAACTGACCAACGAATTAAATTTGTTATCAATAAGCCTAACATGAAAGTCTAGTTTTTCGATACTTAGAATAACCTCTAAATCGTTCATGTACAAAACCATCCATACATATACACCAAGCGTCTTCGGACCGCGAGACCGGGCCATGAACAATGTCAGACATATAGACCATGAACACACAGTACCCACAGGAAACGGAATAAACACTCAGTACACACAGTACACACAGGAAACAGAATGAAAAAAGAGTCCACACAGTACACACAGGAAACGGAATTAACACACGGTACACACTGGAAACAGAACGAACACACAGCAAACGGAATGAACACACAGTACACACAGGAAACAGAACGAACACACAGGAAACAGAATGAACACACACAGTAGCGTAAACACAGGCTTAGTTGGAAATCAGAATACAATAAATAAAACATTATATTTTTGTAATTTAAATTATTTATTTTATTTCTCAACGTTATTCAAATGCAGGTAAAACAAATCATTATTATATGTAGCCAGCCTCCTTCAGTTCTTTGAGTATGAAGGATATTTCTTTGATGCACGAATAGTTTCCTGCACAAAGCGAGCCATGTAGAAGTCTTAGCCGGTCAACCAGTATGTTGGGATCTTTCCATGATGTTTAATCATCTCTTCTGCCACCATCTTCCTTGGACGTTTATTATAAATATTATGATCTGGTGTCTTCCGTTTTAACACCAACCACAAGGTCACTTTCATCATCAAGCCAGTAATCATCACAAGCTTGATCAGATTTATTTAATATAACACGACGTTTCCAGCAGTTTGGTCTCAGGACACCATCACAGTCTTCGATCTTGCCGACTTTAGGTGCTTCAGCACAGTCTTCGATCACGTCGCCAGCTTCAGAGTCACTGTAGCAATCACCGTAGAAGGCATCGTCTTCAAGCAGATTACCGTAAGAATTCTATATCGATGATGTCGAAGTTTCTTCATTGTCTTCATTCTTCCTTTTTAAGAGTCCATCATTATTCCAAAGTATGGAGGATCTACTGAATATGGGCTTGAATGTATTCTCACTTTTAACTGTGTTTATACTTCCATTACTTTCAGTCTTCCCGAAGCCATCAGCATCCTTCAATTTATGTTCTTCGTCACGATCGGGTGAGCTAATACCATGACGCTCAGGACAAGGAAAATTATTGTCGTAATGCAGATCACTCTTCTTTAGTCTAGTAGATCCATCGATGTCCTCTTTGCCGTAAGTAGACTTGGCTTTACATGTTCTACCATGTCTTTTTAAGCTGTCAATTCGTGTTAACAACCTGCTACACCGATTACAGCTTAACATTTTACGTAGTGGGTTTTTAACACAATCATTCTTCTCATGACGTCTAGCATTCCTTCTCATTACAAAATCCTTGCTACAGTATCTACAGCGGCTGCCTTTCGATTCAGCTGTAGATAACAAACCATGATCCATGGTAGCTTCTGTGACTAATGTTAGATGCAAAACTAAGAGTTTTAAATTGAAACCATTACTTAAATAGAATTTTTTAATATTTTTCTTCAGGGAGAGTTAATTTATCTCATGCAAAGGTACTTGTTGCAAGTAGTTCTGCTTTTAAACACCAGATGCCCCAAGTGTTTCTTGCAGGTAAATAATATTTATTTATTTTTATGCGGGATGCGGGATGCACACTAACAATCGCAAAAGAATAAAGGCTTCGCTAGACAACAAAGAGAAGGAAGTTCGTCCTTCGTGATAGTGTTTCTCATCCGTCTTATCACATATTTTTGTACTGAGTTATGTTTTTTTAATCCACATTATAAAAATATTGCAAGTGCTAATTTAGTAGTAGCAGAAATTCACTAATTAAATGTAACTGATTAAAATGGCATGACTCATTAAGTAAAAAATACTTCATGCAGAGATTGATTTCTCATCTGTAACAAGAAGCACATGAAGAAAATCACCACAATATTGAAAAGAATAATCGGAAGCACTAAGAGAAAACCATCAAAATATTGACAAGAATAATCAGGACATGACGTCATACCAGCTATCGTAATATACCTTGGTACTGGTGGAAGGAGGTCAGTCTGTAGGTGGCTTCCATGGAAGAAGGATCTGATGGTTTTATTTTTAATTTTTTGCTCTTACCGTTTTCGAACCGAGGACTTCGAGATCCATGTCGTAAAAATATGTTTTTTAAAATATTTTTATTAAAATTTAATTATTGGAATTCTTTTATAAATTTAAAATTTTTTTCATTAAAATTGAATAATATATCACGATTTTCAAGATGGCGACCGAAACGAAAAATAAAACTTTCTAGAATCTAATATGGTAGCCGTGAAGAAAAGTGCAATGATAATGTCATAGTCATCCAAGATGGCGGACATAACGAATCAAGCAATGTTTCTAGAATCCAAGGTGGCATCTGTAACGATAATTGATACAGTGGTGACATAATTCAAAATGTCGGGTGTGTTGTAAGATGTTTTTATTACTTTTAATTGAGATTTTTTTACATATATTAACAAATTACTGGTTTGCTCTCACCGGAAATCGAACCGAGAACCCAAATTGTTTAAATAACTAAACATTTCAAGGAGGCAATTTTTTAAAAATATTTTTTATAATTTTTTCGGAATTTCTAGCATAAAAATTACAGATTTTGAAGATGGCAGCTGTAACGATATTTGCAACAGTTACGTATTAATACAAGATTGTGGTTCTGACTCGAAAGTGAGATGATATTTTTACTTCAAATTAAAAAATATTACATGTCCGAATATGCATGATATTTATATGTATACTTTATTTAATTCTCAGTCTGGTTAATGTCTCGATGGCCCTGCGGTTAAAGGCGTATGTTTTCCAACCTAGAGATCAGAGCTGCGATGGTCCGAATCACAGGGCTTCCAATGTATTTTGCATAAAAAAATTTAATATGACGATAAGCACCATAATAGCTATGTTAGGTAATGGAACATCGACATTATGTGATTAGACAGATCTGCTGGCGCTCTCTAGGAACAAACAGCAGAAACAAAGTCGGCGGTATCCAAAATGGCGACCTCCAGCAGAACAGAAAAAAAATGAAGAGCGGCGCTGGTGCTCTCTATGCACAAACAACAGAAACAAAGTCGACTGTATCCAATATGGCGGCCTCCAGCGGAACAGAAAAAAATCAATATGGCGGGCATGAAGAAAATTGCATCATGAGTGAGTGGGGCACTCGATTTAAAGATTGTGTTTCCAAAATGGCGGAACTAGAAAGCGGATCCGAGATGGCGGATACAAGATGTCAGCCAAGTTCAAGGTCAAAGGTCAATGTCACGGTCATCCAAGATGGCCGCCATGACGTCAGAGCAATCGGCCGGCTCGAATCCCCTGAATCCCGCGCCTCCAGCCCTGTCCCAGAACATACTAAACCTACCTACTTACTACTGTAAAGCGCATGTAATGTGAGAACGGTGCTGACTGATTACCTCCTCCACTGCCAGAACCATGTTCAGTCTCACGGCCACACACGGCCTTCGCTGGCTGACAGGGCCACGCCACGTCTGCCAACTACTGGAATTTAGCTGGCCTCTGTGAAGCGGGAAGGGGAAGATGTGAGGCTACCAATTCTACAGCCATGCTCATGTTGCGGGACTACACGTAAACTTTAAATCAGAAATATTTTTGCTTTATAAACTGGCGAAATTAATAAACAACACCTCGTTGAAATGTCTTTTTTGACCACACAATGCAAAAATGTAATGTTCGTAATATTCTGTAGGAACATATCTGTTCCTTTTTGAACTTTAAAATCGTAAGTGTATGAAATTAATATTTTTTTTCAATTTCTTATATAGGGAAATAAATTTAAAATTTATTTATCCAATGGGATAAACAATTTTTCAAAGTTGTAAGTCATTGAAATTGAATTAATTTTTATAGCAACACTGCCATTTTTTTTTGTAAAACACGATTATTTAAATTAATGTTTTAATAAAATAAATCAATGGGTTTATGGGTATGTCTTGCAACAAAACATTCCATACAATAATTGAATTATTTTATTGAAATAAATTGTTAGACAAAAAATTATAATTAATGTTTAAAACTGCAGTATAATATGCAGGAAAAAAATGGTACACTTTATTTTTAATAAGGTCTGTACAAAAAAAATACCTTGTTAATTAATAAAATTGGTTTGGAATAAATATAATTGAATAAACCGTCCATTTATTACTTAAGGGCTCAACAATTACTAAACCATTTAAATTTGTCTTAATCAATAAATAACATTTAATGTTTGCAGTTTTACGAATGTGTGATTTAATTAAAGTTATAGTTTTTTTTGTAATCAGACAATAACGTAAACCTAAACATACTAAATATATCTTTATATTTATACCAAAAACTAAACAATTAATTAATACGTTTTGTTCTGATTATTATTTAAATGTATTCCAACAACGGAGAAAAAACATGTCCTGATTGATTGCCCTGTTGATTAAAACATGTTTTAATAAGATATTTTAACTCTATTAGTTAGTTAATTTATCACCATTAAAAAGTCAGTCCACAAATTAATCACACGAAAAGTCCACTACTTACTCTCCCCACTGGAGCTCAGCTCGACAGTGGTTCCCTCTGCTGATCGTCTCTTGCCACGCACCTCGGTCCCAACACAATGCTTCCACTACTCTCTCGTCCGCCGCACACAACACCCTTCGGTCCCCGATGATCCGACACACAGCACACGAGGCCCGTCGCTCGTCGCCCGCTATCGCTCGCCAAGCGGTCTCTCGCGCTCTTCACTTCAACCTCTCCGGTTACATACCTCCCAGCCCTTGCTTTGGAAAGGTCCTTCGGAGTGTCGCGTCATGAGAATCCTCGTCTTAACACTCGAAGCTGCGAAAATAAAAGTGCCATAGTTACGCCTCTTCACGCAGATTGGGCTCTGGGAACGTTTGGAACCCTCAGCTGCTGCTACTCGGACTACCGTTTAGCTGTAATGTAGGGATGCACGTTAACTGCATTGCGCCCCTCTAGTAGTATCACGTGCCTGCTGGCTGGCCAGTCGCCTTACTAGCTTCCTTGTAACATTATAAACGCAACCTCGGAACCAAAATAGAGTTAAAATTGGTAAAGTGTTTCAAGTGAAATATGAATTATATTTAAATACCTTCTTTAATAAGTCTTAAAAAAATAATTTCTTTCAGACAATGTTTAACTAAATGAAAAGTTTATTCTTTCCACGACCGCTAAATAATGAAATTATTAACGAAAAAACTGTGTAGTAAATTCTGCAACATACATTTTACTAAAATAAACAAAACTGAGTTTGAATAAAATTTATACACCAACATTTTATGTAAAATATAGGCCTATAAATATTTTTTTCATATTTACTTTTTTTGTTACCTGTTTATTAGTGTTTTATAATACATAAAACACACACACACACACACATATATATATATATGAAGTACAATTGCCAAATTAAAAAAAAAATACTTGTAAAGCTTTCAACGTGGGTTGCTTTATATATATTTACTAGTTCATAAGCAAAATATGAAATAAGTTTTAAGGAAACATTTTTGTCTAAATAGATGTTTGCTAAAAGTTATTTGCTTTACAGGAATTGGGTGACGCGCTCAAAACTATGCTAAACTTAGCTCTTGAAATCGGCTACAGGCACATCGACACTGCCCACGCATACCAAAATGAGGCCGCCATAGGAGAAGTGCTGAAGACGTGGCTAGACTCTGGAAAGATCAAGAGAGAGGAGCTATTTGTTGTCACCAAGGTAAGTGTTTCTCTCTTTAGTAACGTACGTGACTGCATTCTGGCCCCCAACGTAAATATGTACGAGAAGGAACAATTGTTAGTACAATCATTACTGTACTATGGCATGTCTTTGATAAGCTCACTTTACTTATGATCATCAAAACAAATAATATTTAAAATATATATATTAATAAAAATAATTCGTAGATTCCGAAGAAAATTAACCTTTATATATCGCAATTTTTTTAAAGATCTCTAGACCACCAAACAACTTCATATCAAGAGTTGAAATAAATATTTATGTTTGTATTCGTCCATTAGTTATAATAATTTAACGACAGGATTATTAGTTTTATGTTACACACATTGCTCTAAAATAACGCACCAAAAAAACCACATAAAAAATTCGATCGCGTTCAGAAATAAAATATGAAAACCAAAATGGTATAAAAGACAAATTTTAATTGAAAAAAAAAACCCTTATTTTAAACTCCTAAACATAAAATACAGTTTTTGTTTCTTTAATTTTTTTTAAATTATTACTACCTACATCTTTATTTTGAGTGTTTTTTTGAAAACAACTGCACCACACCTTACCTCTATTCATAAAATATTTGAGGTTATGAACAAAGGCAGGCGGATGCTGAAAGCTCGTGGACCAAGGCTCATGAAGTGTTTCGATGTGCAGAGGGGTTAGTTAGAGTATCAACAGGACTGACTGGTCATGCACACTCACAATAAACTATAAGAGTATTAGTCAATGATTAAATAAAAAGGACAATTTCAGATAAATAATTTATTTTTTTATGTAAATTATTTTTTAAATCTCAACACCCTGACCATATTATATTACCATATTATATTATCACTAGTATTTTAAATTATTTCTTACATGATACTGATTTTACTATGTTTAAGTTTTATCTTATCTGGGGCCCCTTACAAAAACGAATAATTTTTTTTTGTTTACTATTAAAACAAATTAATAATTACATGATGAATTCCTTACAAAACAAAATTTTTTTTTGTTTATCAAAATATCTTTAGTCCATGTTACATTGTTTCGTTGCTTGTAAATTACATATTTTAAATAAGACTTTACATTGGTTCAAAAAAGAAATTCTTTAAGATAGAAGAGAAGACAAAGTTTGACGAGAAGTCCGATGAGGTTAAGTCCACGAAATTTTCACATTATGTAGAGTTGATTAAAAAAAAATGTTAGTAGTTCATGCCAAAAATAATGAAATAGTCGTCGGCTTTCCTGAATTAGGTGCAGTCACATCATTTTGCTTCCGGGCTGCCGGGGACAGGCCCCCAACACCACAGCACAAGTTGGTTCAAGTGTACCGCATGACCGGTATCGTGGATTACCGCGTGGCCGGTATCGTGGAACCGCTAATTAACATAAAATAACAAAGAATATTAACCCGCCCGGTGTTACAAATATTACCCTACGTTATTGAGACATAAAACAACAAAACTTACCACTTAGTGCGGTTGTAGATGCTTAATGCATCTTGAAAACTTTAAATCACACAAGAACGAATTTTTGAGTTACTACATCATGGCGTCAAAGTGCTGGAAAAGACCGTTTGTGGTCAGTAAGTGCAAGACGAAGAAGGACATTGAACATGGCACTCGTAGAGAGTACTTTTTAGAAAATCAAAAGATCGATAATACATTAATTCTATTACAAAAAGATTGACTTATAATTTGATAAATATACCTTCACATATTTACCATAATAATTAAATTGCAAACACATTATTCATAATAGATTCAAAAAAATTACATTGACACAATAAAAAAAAACTTGATGTTCAAACATTTAAATTACACATAATTAAAATTTTTACAACTTCGTTCAAAATTAACCTTTAAATCTTTAAATGACATACTTATTACCATTAACAAATACCAAAATAAAACACTGAAAACGTGTGGAAACCAGTTAGCCCAAAAAAAAAATTATAAATAAATAAGTTGAGCAAGTGCCACCAACATTACAACGGCACACAACAAACAATAGCTTTAAAAATAACTTCATAGCTCTCTTAGAAAGCAGATCATGAAATCTGTAAAATGTTTTGTAAACATAATATACATGCTTAAAATTTTTGTTGAAGTGTTTCTGATACGATTCAACTTTAGGGCGACAGATGAAAAAAAAATTGTCGCAGAAAAAAAAACCATTATAGCCTGCCAATAATATTTTTTTTTTTGTGAATCGTATATTTAAGTTTTAAATTTTTGTCTGGAATATTTTGTAACTGCAAATCTTTGCGGAAGGGGCGAATATATGGTTTTAATGCTTAGTTTATGAATTAAATAGGTATTTAAATATGAATGTTAACTACAGCACAGTACAGATTCTTCATACTACATAAGACTAATGGCAAACTAATGACTATTCAATTACCACCGAGAATATTCAAAACACTCTACAGAAACGTTGTATTAAATCAAGTTAAAATATTCAGGTTGCAAATAATACACTAAAGAGTTAGATTGATTATTTTGGAGTATTTTAGAATATCAAAAGTTTGTTGATTTGAAATTTCCTGAGTGTCCCAAAAGTTTCTAAAATGTTCCAAAAATATATAATTATGATCATTAATACATAAATGGGAAGTAGGCAACAGGCTACTAGGGTGTGATTTTTTGATGGGGTCAATGATCGCCAGCCATCTTTAAATTTTAAAGGAAAATGTTCTTAAAATTTCTTTAAAACTACTTACAAAACCTTCGAAATCACAAAATTTTACTATTTCGAGGGGAAAAAATTTTCCATTGAGGGAAAATTTAAAATGTTATTCCTTAAAAATGATTTATGCTTTTAACCCAAAACAAGGCTTAAAACGTCTCGAAATATTCAATTGAAGCCTCTAAAGTCATTAAAGTAACCATTGCCCCTTTAACGACTGAAATATGATACACCGGCTGAATTTCGATACCGTGCTAAATATTCTTTAAAAATGTGAATAATTAAAAAAAAGGTATTTCGAATGTCATCGAGTTCGCAGTCCTCAGTTCGATCCCAGCCAGAGTAATTTAATAATATATTTATCAAGATACCCAAAAAAGTAATAACTTGTACAAAAAAATATTTTGTTACTTGAATAAAACCTGCACATGGTCATACATTTCAAAGTTCTTTGTTCAATTCCAGGTGAGCACAGTTTAAAAATTTCAAAAGCTTCTTTCGCGATATTCACCAGGCAGCTGCTCCCTACTACTAATACAAAGGCATTTATTATTTTCATCATTACGACGTCACGGAAGTTTTCTGGGTTCCGCCATTTAGTTTTCGTCCACTAGAATGCAACATCATATTGATTTATAAATTTCCTGCTAGAGTGTATAGTGTCAATAAGGAGATCGTTGCTGTCGTTGTATCCGCCATATTGTATTTTAGCGTTACTGCTGCCATTTATAAAATTTGTGACTTCCAATAAATAGACTCGAAAAATATTTTTAAAAAATTTTCAATAATTATCTTATTAATATATTTATAAATTTATTAACAGGTAAATTGTTTTAATGATTTTTGTTTTATAAATATGGAATTGAATGTGGTGATAAAAGGGCCGACAAGATGGCTGACACAACAATTGTTGAAAATTGAGTGATTGCACTAATCTAGCGGTTAAAAATCAAACCAAAATGAGGGTAGCACATTCTAGAAAACATCATGTGCAATATGAATCACTAGCGCTCCTAGTAACACGTATTTGAAACGAAGTTGGTGGTAGGGTGCTCTTGCTCCTAGTAGCAAGTGGCTCAGCCTCCATCAGTGCAGCTATTATTACTTAAAATTAAAAATGCTGGTATAGAAATTAGTTATTTTTGTATACACTTTATTTAAATCTTAATCTTATATATGTTTCTAGGCCATGTGGTTAAAGGCTTTAGTTTTACATACCACAGGTCCTACGTGTCATGGTTCGGATCACCTTGCTTCAGATGTATTTTTTATAATCTAATTAATTGTGTCTGTAAAGGCTAGTCCACATAACTCGTCCTCGGACAGTGGTCCGCGGACGTTAACGTCCGCGGACGAATGTACACATTTGTGCGTGTCTACATGCTGCTGGTCCGAAGCAGGTCCAAAGTGAAGCTTAGCAGTCGTAACACCAGAGTGCAGTAAATGTGCGAGGCATTTGACAATATGTTAAATAAATAAATATTACAACATAATATAATTGAGCTTTTATCATACGTGGCACAATATTAGGTGAATTATTGCCTAAGCCGTTTTAACTTCAGACGAATCTTCATATAGTTTTCAAGACGTCTGCATGTAAAACCACAGTGTAAAACAAAGAAAATGTTAACAAATATTAACCTCAAGTCGTTCTCTTCGCGACCAACTCTTTTTTTATTTCAGGTCAAATTACTCCCAACTCTTTCAACTCCCGCGAGTCAAACAAATCTCTGACTCGTCCGCGGACTAAAAGTTAAAGTTTGCAAATGATTTTGGGACATGGGACATTGGGACATTGGGACACGGGGACGTGATGTCAGAGGGTCACGTGCACCAATCAGCAGTTAGCTGTCCGCGGACTACGGTCCGAATACGAGGTATGTGGACTAGGCCTAAGGGTCATAAAACATTGGTAGATAAAGGAACATAGACCTATGTGCATTAGACACAGCGACACTGGCTCATACATACAACTCATTAGTCATTAGATAAGAACTCGAACACGTTATCTTCGTTAGAACAAACTCAAACCTAAATATTTTTATTTTTGAATTCTATCTCATTATTTGGTTTTACCTGAAAGTTGATTTGCCTTTATATGTGACGTTTGAAAACCATATATATTTTTAAACCAGAACTTTAGAATTATTTATATTTTTCTAAAAAATTATTTATTTACAATAATCTGAAATTTAGACGAGCGAATTCACTGACGGAAATTTATTTAGAATTTTCTCCTTTGTTATATTTTAAGCATTGTTCCTAAATTATATTTATTTTATTTTTGGTTTGTTTGACTTTATTTGAGTTAACTCGTATCATTTTACAATTTGTTTTAAAATTTGCCGCCTTTATAAATATATTTAATTTAATATTTTAATTATTTTAATATGTACCTATTAATTAATTTCGAATTAAAATATAAAAATTTATAATTAAAATTGTAAGAAAATAAATTAAATTATAAAGCATTTTTATAAAATATATGTGATCGTCTCAACAAAATTATTTTTAACGACGAACTACTGAAAATGAGACGAGCAAATCACACGGATGTAAACTAATTAATATGGTTCTTTTGCTATAATTTATGCATTGTTACAAAATTATTTTTATTTATTTTGGTTTCACTTCATTTAAGTATACCCATACTTTTTTTGCAAAATTGTGCGAAGTAAAATTTTTCCACTCGTGTTGTAACTGCAATTCCATGTAGATTTAATATGTTTAGTATAATTTTTATGTGTATCTACATATTAATTTTAAATAAATATTATAATAATTTATTTTCTAAGAAATGGATTAAAATTTCAAAAAAATAATACATTAAATATTTAATAATATCCTCAAAAACAAAATTTTTTAAATGAAGAAATAATCCAATGTCATGCAACAATTATTTGCAGCAGTTTATTTACAAAATCTCATTAACAGGCTGTTTGATGATTTCTAAATATTTCTAAAGTAAGCAAATATATTTATTTGAATATCTATTAAATATCATAATAAATAAAGAGGTGCTTTAAAACATTTCAAAAGGGCATTAAATGCTTGTTTTAGTTATCTTGAAAACTTTTAAATTTAACAATTTGGTCAAGGGGTGGTTGGATCATTAAAATAAATAAACCTAGCTATAAATTTAAAAAACAAAAATTGTTAGCTTTAGCGAGTTGTCTTAAGCGTTACTTGGAGGAACTCTACCTCTTTTAACTCTCACTTGGTGAAATCATGCAAGAAGAATTTAATCCTTTTATCTTAATTGAAAAAAAAAAAATACAATCCTTCAAGTAATATAAAGGTGTAGTTTCAGCATCCACTAGAGGATGTCTAAAGAAAGATTAGTCTAATGAATTTACCTAAAAATATCTTTCAAAAACACAAACATACATTTATTTTTAGTAACAAATGAAACTTACAAGAATTTACACGTTAGTCTTTTCGTTTCATTTACAGCGATTAGTGAAAGTAAGGGGACAATGAATTTTGTCTTCCTTAATAAATTAAAATTATCTTAGGCACTAACGTAAGAGAGAGAGAGAGAGAAAGTATCAAAACTTTAACTATCATTCTATCTTGTTAACATTTCAAGTTCAAGTAACAAAAAACATAAGTTAAATAATGTCCTTATCTTAGCCTAGAGAGACTTAGTTAAAAACATTTGATCCACAGCATCTCCAACTACTGTCCATTCCAAAGTCGCGAATACGTTGTGACAAGCCGGAGCCCGAATGCCACAATATTTCTCTTAAAAAGGGGGAGGGGGAAGAGAGATTGGTGGCAGAAATGTGGGATTTGATAGTTTAGACCTACATAGAAAGTAATTAACGAACTTTATCATCTTCAAACGATATTTTTCAACCAAAATAACTGTATCATAACTAAAACCCTTACAACTATTCTAAACCGATAGATATTGTGTATTTTTAGGTGGTAATAATGATCTGTTATTCAATTAAATCACCAATTGCATTAAGGGTTGTTCATGGGAAATATGGTTTTAAAGCAGTTTATGATGATATTTAGAAAGTTTACAATAACTTTGAACCGATTGGATATTTTTTTTTGCTAAGTGAGATGATAAAATTCCTACAACTATTATAAATTTACTTTAGTTTAGTATACTTTTAGAACTTATTAACGGTTCATGTATTTCTTCGATACAAAATCCGTCTCGGATTATATGCAATGTGTAGGGCAAAATCTCAAATACCCATTCCAGCAGAAGGGAACTCAAGATTTTGCCTAAGGACATGTGGCTTCAAACACTCTTTGCATGATTAAAAAAACAAATAAAACACAAAGTAAATGATTTATCAGACAATAGAAAAACAACCAATATTTTAAATATTTCTGTCGTGCTTGTACGATGAAATCCAAAAATCATGTTAACGTGTACCATAATCTCTTAAAAGATATACTATAACTGTGATACGAATAGGAGGATTTATACTACTGTTAAATAGTAATGGTTTCTTTGTGACTTAGTTTTGGGCTTATGAGAATATTTAATATTTTTATTTATTCCTAAACCGAATATAATCGGCGGCTTTAAACTCAGCCCCTTCAACCCCTTGACAAAGCTTTAAAAGTATTTACCCCTGGGATTGAGGCGGGGAAGGGGGGAGAAATTTTATAACGCAAGAAAATTTCGTTCTTGAATAAAAAGTATGATACCAAATGTTGTTTTCTCTTCCAGCTACCTGGCATGGGTAACCGAGCAGAGAGTGTCGAGAAGTACCTCAAGCAATCTCTGCAAGATCTGCAACTGAGTTATGTCGATCTGTACCTCGTTCACAGTCCCGTTGGCTCAATTGAAGGTACTTCAAATAATCCTATGGATAGAGCCGTTGACATGAATACAGATCATATCAGTCTTTGGAAGGTGCGTATTTTTTGTGTATACTTAGATGTTTATAAATGATAAGTCGTAGTGAAATTCTTTATTCTGTAGATAAACTAACTGTTCCTTAACTAAAGTTAAATACATTCAATAGACCTTACGTTTGTGAGAATCATGTAGTATCTTAAAGTAAAATGATACGCAGGTTTTCTCAGCCAATTTTCACCAAATGTTTTTAAAAATATCGTCATTAGAAGAGGTAAAAGTAATAAATTAGTTTAAAAAAATGTTTCTAGGTTTCTTGATTGTTTTTGACTATGATTGGGACGCAGAAAAAATGGAGGAACTTTTTTATCACAATTTTCTTGAAAAATAGTTATGAGTATTAAATAAAATTTATATATATTATATAAATAATTATGACTACACCTTTTTAATGAAATATATATATTTTTTGTTGTAAATATTAGAATATAGTACTAAAATTTTACATGCAGATAAAATCCATGATTTTAACCGATATGTTGAGATCTATTGTGATTTAATGTTATATTATTTACAGTTGTTAATTTTTTTATTTTTATGAGAGTATTTATTAGAAGTGCTGTGAAAAATTGGTAATACATGTTTTATACTACACTACAAATTTTTTTAGAATTGAATTAAAATTTAAATCTTCAATTTCTTAATGTTATACGTGGATACAAAACGTGCTTATTGTTCAATTCCGCCATATTTTTATCAAAATTTGGTTTAAACTGTGCTCCAAGACACTTTTTTTGTGTGGATTTTAGCTGCGTTCTTCTCTTAATACTTTAAACAATTTGTGTGTAAGTAAACCGAAAGTTAAAGAGTGTGAGTACTAAAACTATTTCAGCTATTTCATTGTGCAAAATATTTATAATACAAAGATACGTTGAATAATTGATGAATAATCTAGTAAAAACGAAACATTTTGTGGAGAACACTTTCTATAAACCTCGTGTAAGCCTACAGATATTCTATTGCTAAACTAATATTTGTAAAAGCCCCAAATGTTTCTTATTTCTGTTTGAATATTGTCTTAAATATTCACCTAAATTTAAACACATTTTAAAAATGCACAATTATTGTGAAATTAAAATAAATAATTATTTTTTTTCACGTTAATCTTATCAGATATAACACAATTATGTGCAAATTCAAGAAATAGTGAGTTCTTATTTGGTACAATAACAAAATGAGTACACTTTTTTTAAAGATATTCAGATATTTATGCATATAAGTACATTCCCTGTACTGTTACAAATGCAAATTAAAACAGGCTAGTTTTAAGTAATTGCTTAACCACTTATTAAGAGTGTTTAATTTACTGACATAATCATCCACCAAATCAGTTTTTTTAGGGTGTACTGTTACCACACTTACAAAAATATTTACATTAATTTTGTTTATCTTTGCAGGAAATAATTTTTGGTTATAAGTGTTTCGCTTATAATATGTATTATCTTTGTGTAATGTTGTATGATACTAAGGTAAAAATTTATATATTATCTTTGACTGATAGTTTAAAGGCATTTAACTAAGGATGACAGCATTGTTTTAATTGTAGAGAAACTTCTTATCTGCCATTTTGACAACAAAATTAATCTAAATATTTGAATTGTGAAATATGTAAATATTTTCTATTAAACAACAATAAATAATTTATGTTTATAATTAGCAGAAAAAGATGTTATGGCTTGCGATATAAGTTTCACTGAGTATAAGACGATATCGTCCATGGATTCCACTTCTTACCATTCTCGTTTATATTATAATTGCCCTGATGAGCCATCAAACCCCTATTAAAATATTAAATTATATTTTTCTTGATAATTTTCACTGACTATTTCGAAAATCATGCCATCAGTGTGGTTCGATAAATCGTGTAGTAGAACTTCGCAGTACCTTTCGGTAGCAATTATAATTTTTGGATGGACCAGCTGTTTGATTTCAATTAGTTTTTTGGTGTTTGGGTGTATAATTGCACCTTTATTTTTTGCAGCTGTTCGTAGCAATTTGTTTTAACTCTCCATTAATTTTGCTTCAACGAAAAAAAATAATGCCTCTTCTGAAGAAAATTATTTATAAATTTTTTCTTTTCTTTTTGATTTGTAATATAAACATTTAGATAATTAAGGACTTTCACTAGCGAAAAGCTTTACGCAAGCTGATTCACCACGATTGCCTTAGCTTCGTTGTCTGTTTTAAAGTACTCTGGCTGCTATTTTCTTTTTTGTTTGCTCTTTAGCTTCTTCGAGCATTTTGGTTTTTGGAAGACCACGTTTCACTGAACTAGTACATGGATCATTCTCATCTTTTGTCTCACTAACGGTATACATTTTATTTTACATCCAATCATGATTTATATATATTTGTCCAAATCTTGTCTTTGAGCGATAGGACTTTTTCAATTTACTTTTGTACATATAGTGCATATAATACATATAATAATTTGTTTAAATTTTCTTCATGAATTAATTTATGATTCTTGATGACTTTTTCATAATATTATTTAAATGATTTTAATTTCATTATCAACTTTCCTAAGTCCCTTTTTGTAGGCATGTTTCAGTCCTAAACAGAAAAATTATAAAAAATAACTTACTCGTTTCTACAAGAACATTACCTGACATATATAATACTACGAGTTGTCTAGGTAAATAATTTATTTATTTAATCTACCTATTCAGTTAAATCATTGGCAGGTCAGTGTCAATATTGATGGTGAATACATTAGTAATCAGTAAATAGATATGTCAATGGAAAAATAAAGCTTACTGAAAATGATTTGGTCTTCATGTGTTTGCACACAATAACGCCACAATTTCACTACATAACGAGAACTGAACACCGGAAATACAACAACTGCAGGATGTACCAGGGTTTTCCAAAGTACGATCCCCAGGAGGAGGACAAAGTTAACGGGAGGACAAGGCACCGCGCCCTCCACATCAGGTACGTGAGCTCTGGGCTTCTCCCAGAAATGTCTCTGCCATTACTGTGGCTTTAGGTTGCGCACAATTGGTTACCTCCATACAAACACTAACCACTGCTTGGCACAAATAATTTTGCCTGAAGAGGTATTAATAAATTTTACAAACCTTCTCAAAATTTTAAGAAAAAATGGCCTCTATTTAAATCTCTCATTCAATTAGGTATTATATGCAGCACTCCTTAGGGTGCCATTAGAAAGTGCACATAGTGGCGCAGATCAATCAAAACATCAAGTGTTTAAAAACAAAATATTGTGAATGTGTTTATGAATCATAACATATAAATGATTAAATGGCTGTTTTATATTTTTTTACGATCCATAGAGCATAAACATGAAAAAGCTTAATAACTATAGTTGAGTTGTTCTTTTATATTATTTTTATGCTGTAGGTTAAAGTAATTATACTTGTAGATTTTCTTATGTTTATAACAATAAAGATATTATTTGAAGTAAAAAAAAATTAGGGGTAAACATCTTAGCTATCGGTATATGGCATTTGGTAGAAGAAAATTTGTGAATGGAACGGAAGTCGAATAAACGGAAATGCGTAACCACGGTGCTGCGTCTGCGTGGAAGTCTCAGAAGTCTCGAAAATTAGCGGACCTGCGTGATCCATCCAACACACATACACACATACATATACCCCCAGCTATTGGGAAGTGCATGTTTATTGTATTTGTGTGTCGCGATTAATTTATTATTTATAATTATTGCGCATTGAAATATTTTAGCTTGTACGCTGTTAGCAACAAATGTGTTATTTTGTGTATGTTACCAAAAAATTTCAAGGTAACCTCGCTCACATTTTTTTTTATAAAATAGAGTAATTTGATGTGTGAGGTTTGTGTACTTGTATGTATTAAAACCTTTTATGGGATCACACATATAATAAACTTTAAGAAACCTAATAACAGTGTATAAGTACGAACAAGAAGTAAATGGAAACGTGTATAACTAGAGAAGCCTGTGTTACGAGAGAAGTGTGCTCGCAGGCGATGGAGGCGCAGGTGGACGCTGGCAGGGCCCGCTCCATCGGCCTGTCCAACTTCAACGCGCGCCAGGTGAAGCGCATCGTGCGGGCGGCCAGGATCCCGCCGGCCAGCCTGCAGGTCGAGCTGAACGTGTACTTCCAGCAGCGGGAGCTGGTGGCCTTCTGCCGGGCGCTGGACGTCTCCGTGTGCGCCTACTCGCCGCTGGGCTCGCCCGGGTCGCGGTTCAGGTGACACAAGCATAAGTATATTGTAATTAGCTGCGAGGTCGCTCCTAAGAACAAGTTGTTAGCCAAGTCTTTGAGTGCAAATTATTGCATATTATATTAACAGACCTATTTGGTTCAAGATAAAGATTACAGTACCCTAAAGGTTAAAATATTGTCAGAACAAATATTAAAATTTTACTATTCACGAACAATAATTCATCGGTAATTTTGCAATTAACAATTGCGATATTTCCGCCAGTATGATTCACTGTAAAAACATAATATTCTTACATTTCACAGTTGCATTCAAGCTGACTATATTATGGTTAATTATTAGGCTATAAGATATTTAAAGCTTCTAAAATGCTTCTATTTTTGCTCTATGGAGATATCCCAAAAACTAAAATTAATTTATCTCTTCAAGCCATAATCACGAAAAAGCAACATGGTTATATATATATATATATATATATATATATATATATATATATATATATATATAAATAAAATAAACACGCCCCAGCTTCACTCGGGTAGGTACATATTATTAACGCAGAAACAATTGTTTAAAAAAAACAATATTATTTTTAGATACTTATTTTCAAACAAATGCATTATAAATAACATAAACGAATAAGGAATGTTATTAAATATGTATAAGACAAGTTGTATATAATAGTTATTCTTGTTACTGGGTGCAAAATAAGATGTCTGGTGCCATTTTACACCATCTTGAAATGTAACATTACAGCCGCCATCTTTGTTCACCTTGACCATTGACCTTGACCCAAGCAGACATTTTGGATTCCATTATTTTGGATTTAACTATCTTAGAGCCTAACACATTCTATCCTGCCAATTTTTTCAACAAATTTCTGTCACTGTTTTCTATATATTTCTGTTATATTAAATAATGACATCATTTCCGCCATCTTGTTTAAGTCCGCTGGAATCCACTGTATTGTTTTAGTTTACTGGAGGCCGCAGTATGGTTTTCGTCTGCTGGAAGTCATCATGTTGGATAATGTAATGTCCGCCATATTTGTTTTTCGTCTGCTAGAAGTCGCATGTAACATTCGTCATATTTATTTCTGTTGGCTGTTCCTAGAGTATTCCATTACTTACAAGTGTTGTTATGGTGCTTATAGCCATATTAATTTTTTTCAATTAAACTTTAAGTAAAGTGAATCTAACCATAACAGGATGGACCACTGGTAATGAAAACTTAAGCCATTAAACACATGGCTATCGAGACATTTATCAGACTAAGAATTAAATAATATATATAAATATCACATATTTGAATTGTAATTGTGTAATATGAAGGAATAAACCAGCACCTGGTGGGGACAGAACCGCTAGCTTTGTTATAAATACTTTCTACTAGGAGCACTAGTGACATGTATTGCACACATCGTCTGTCGTAGTGCACTGCCATCATCGTGGTTCAATTAACACCCACTAGAGTGCAGTAGTGTTGACCACCATACCATCTTAGCATTCACCAACTTGTCGGCCAACTAGGCTGTCATATTTAACTTTTGTAATTACCAACCAAAATATTTGGGATTAATTCCAATAATCATTGAAAAACATCACCTATAAATATATTGATGGGTCGATCGATTCATGTCTTCGGTTTAATCCTTGGCAAGGGGCAAATATTGTAATATTTGCATTAAGATAATTTTTAGTTAAAAATTAAATGTCCCCAAAGTTTCTTAAATTCCCCATCTACCAGCTGCCAGTAAGCTGCTGAGATGAAATATGCAATTACTAAAATTAAAATATTAATCCGATATTAAAAAAGGATAAAATTAAATTATTAACAATCTTACTTTTCGGTATAGTGAAGAAAAGCTCTGTCTGATCAATATTTAGTTTTTTTGTAAGATCTTTAATTTATAAATTTTTGTTTGATATTAAATGTTTTAGCCAGGCACAAAATATTAGATATTTTTTATACTATGTCCCGGTTTCATTCAAATAAAAACAATACGGCGAATAGTAAAGCATTTTTTGACTGAAAAGTTCTATGCTGACTAAAGTTCACAAAAACTCTTTAGATCGTCGGATCATGTTTTAATTTTTTTTTTCGGGGATTAAAAATCACTAATTTAACATTTTAAGGCATTTAAAATTACTTTCATTCACTAGATTGTTGTATGGAAATATATTTGTTGCATTACATTATGTGAAGATGAATAGAAAATTTTCTCTTTATAAAATAGTTAAATCTAGTATTATCTGGAACTTTATAACAGTTCTGTTCACTTATTTTTAATATAGAAACATATGTAATTTCCTGAATACATCGAATACTACAAGAAAATATGCATACATGTAAATAATTTTTTTAAAGTAATGAATAATTTTAGCTTTTAATAGAAAACAATTCAAAAATGTTGAACCAAATATAAAAAGTCTGGATATTGTTTGAAAATAATATAAAAAGCAGTAATTATTTAACATGTATACAGGTTTGACAAAAATAAACAGTTAAATAGCAGGGAGCACATAAGTCAAACTATTATAAAACTATTGAGTGACATGATATAGATTTTAAGATCACAAACTGTTTTATATTTTATAACAAGTTTTCCCCCGGTTTTGTGACCATTACAACTAATTTAAAAACACTCCTAGTCATGACACTCTAGATAGTCTTCCTAGCTGCGTGCAGACATTTTTAAATGGACTTTATTGACGTGTCTCAATTAGATACAACATTTACTGATAATGGTTTCAGTGTCCTGCATTTAAATATTAGAAGTACAAAGAACAATTTCAAAAACTTCTTTGTCTTGTTGTAGGATATTAAAGCAAAATATATCATTGTTTTAACTGGAACATTGCTAAGTGGATAGAGTTCACTGTACTCCATTGCGGACTACAATGGTTCATAAAAGTGATGGAGTAGCGGTGTTTGTCAAGAGCGAGCTGGCTGCTGACGTAGAGGAGTGTGTCCTTGCGGGAGCAGTCTGCTTGCGTGTCACTTTCGCGCTCAGTTACAGCGATCACGCTTTTTTAAACCGTGCTTCGCTTTTAGCTGTCTACAGATGTCCTTCTGGATGTTTTCACGAATCCCTTAATCTATATATATCTAAATATATAAGAGAACTAGATAATGCCCGGCATGCGTTGCAATGCCTCAATCAATTTTTTTTTTGTAATTTTTTAAACGTATACTAAGCATCTCTCTTTATCTCTCTAATTCTATATCTCTCTATGTATATCTCTATAACTCTCTCTATCGTTCTATTTATATCTCTATCTCTCTATATATCTTTCTAGCGGACCCGACAGACATTGTCCTGCCCAAATGTACTTTTTGTGAGATATGGATATGGCGGTAAGTATTTCTACGCTGGACATTTTGTATCTTCTCATTATACATACCCCTCCTCTTGGGCACGCCACTGCCGTTACCAAAAACCTTTCCCATGGTTACGCAGAAGGCAACAACAATGCAAAAGCCCGTTGCCATGGAGGCTAATTATCAACAATGCTTAGTTTTTTTGCTTTTAAAGCGTGTATTTTTAGTTTTTCTTAACTCAGAATCGAGATAAAATATCCAATTGTGAATCTAAACCATCCTCGAATCCCCGTGAACTCACACACAAAATTTCATCAAAATCGCGTACAAACAGACAGACAGAAAAAGTACTGTTTTATTATAGTAAGATAGATAGATTATTCTTACATGTTCGCATCCATGCAGTATATGAAAAATCAGCATGCATAGCCCCACACCTATAACTATACGTATCTGCTGCCCACTACTTTTTCCGCATGGAATTTTGTATTACCTTTATACCATTTAGAAATTTAAACATTATAACGTAACAGTTGATACAGTTGTAGTAGTTTTCTTATGTTCACAAATGATAATTTTTCTCACCTCTATTTCAGTCTTTGCAATAAAAATATGTTACTATCTAAATTTTGAGTAAATATGTTTCTACTTTCAAATGTAATGACGGGAAGACACTTCATAAAATGTCTTTGTAAACCACATTTACTGTTTTTTCCGTCTCGAGCTAGAATGTAAAGATTGTCTGCATTACTGACCCGCGAGAAAGCTACATACATTTCAGAGAGAGAGAGAGAGAGAGAGTGAGAGAAAGACACCTATTTAATGTCTATCTAACTAATTTTTTTATGAGAGCATATTTTCATTAAATAAATCATGAAATCATTCAACGATAAAAGCTGTTTATTTAATTAAGCGGACGGGTTCGCTCCAAGGAGAAAATTGACGCGGCGAGACCTCGTGGACATAGAGAAATGACACACACTCACTATTTGTGTGGCTATGAAACATGAATTTTTTCTGCAATTTAAATTGTAATATACAAAAAGGGTATTGAAAATTGAAACAAATATGGCGACACTATAAACTGTCAGGATCTTTATTTTTTTCTTACTCTCTACTTAGTTCCTTACAATAGCAAAGTTAATGGCTTCTAATAATGCGTTGCAATTTTTGCTTTTAAAGCGTGTTTTTTTTTTAGTTTTTATTAACTCAGAATCTAGATAAAATATCCAATTGTGAATCTAAACCATCCTCACTATTTGTGTGGCTATGAAACATGATTTTTTTTTCTGAAATTTAAATTGTAATATACAAAAAGGGTATTGAAAATTGAAACAAATATGGCGACGCTATAAACAGTCAGGATCTTTGTTTTTTTCTTACTCTCTACTTAGTTCCTTACAATAGCAAAACTTAATGGCTTCTAATAATGCATTGCAATTTTTGCTTTTAAAGCGTGTTTTTTTTTCTTAACTCAGAATCGAGATAAAATATACAATTGTGAATCTAAACCATCCTCGAATCCCCGTGAACTCACACACAAAATTTCATCGAAATCGGTCCAGCCGTCTAGGAGGAGTTCAGTGACATACACACGCACACAAGAAATATATATATAAAGATATATGTGTGTAAGTATGTTCACCTAAAACTCGAGAATCGTTAGCCCGATTGATATGAAACTTTGCACACATATAAAGGGCGACATGACCACTCCGACGAATATAGTTACGTTTGTACCGGATAGGTGGCGCTGGTGGCAGTGACTTTTATCTTTTGAACCATAGGTCGAATTGATATGAAATTTTATATATACATGCATGTGGCAGCATTGTAACACCAAATAATATGGTTACACGGGTAACCGATGGATGGCATTAGTGCCGTTTAGTTAAATTAATTAAAATTAGAATCATGGATTTAATTTATTTGAATCTCACTATGTATAACAAAAGAACAACAGAATTAAAATAAAGAATTGGTAACCATAACAATTGGTTTTCTGATTTGGGACATTAATTGGATAGCGAAGCTTATTTTATTCAACAGCTTTTTTAACAGGTTATTTTTGCGATGCCACGCCGAAAACGATAATCAATACAGCCAAGCTGCTAGAAGAATGAGACTGACACGAGAATCATAAAGTGATGAAGTGAAAACCCTACTAAATGAAAGTACCAGAATAAGAAACAGACAAACAAGGGCATCAGAATCTCAAGAATATCATCAAAATCGTTTAATTGCAAATCAACAACGTATAAATGAATTAAGCTCTAGAGAGACAGACAGAGAGAATTATGTAATGAAAATAAACCTATTGCAGGATCTCAGGCAAAAGCAAACGAAAATATTGATCAACGACAACAAAGATTTGCAAATAATCTTTCAAGAAATTTAATACGACGTGACATGCCATTATTTGATTGTCTCGAATTTAATTACAATAACACCATTGACTTCAGTCAACATGCTGAATGGATTATTGGTCCAATGAATGAAATTGGTATATATTGTAATGCGTTGAAATTCAGCGATGAAGCACCGGGATTGTGTTGTTCAAACGGTAAGATTATGTTGCCAATATTACGCTCACCACCAGAACCATTACTATCATTGCTTTCTGGTGTATCACAAAATTCAAAGTATTTCTTAACAAACATTCGTAAATACAATTCATGTTTTCAAATGACGTCTTTTGGTGCAAACACTATCGTACATGATCATTTTATGCGAACATTCAAAATTCAAGGACAAGTGTACCATCGCTGTGGTTCATTATTGCCATTACCCGATGAAGAACACAAATTTCTTCAAATTTATATTATGGGAGATGATGAACAACAAATCGACCAACGTTGCAACTACAATCCTGGTACAAAACGAGAAATTGTTGCCTCCTTGCAAACAATATTTCATGAACAAAATCAGTTCATTTAGTTGTTTAAAACAGCAATCGAGAATATGCCAGCTGACGATTATCGCTTTTTTATTAGATCTGATAAAAGACCTGTTGGACAAAATGGAATACGAGTTAATGCACCAACAATAAATGAGGTGGCTATAGTAATGGTTGGTGAAGAGTTTGAAACACTTCACATTATTTTACACCGTCGCAACAACACGATTCAACGAGTTTCAGAAACATTTCGCTCATTCGACGCATTACAGTACACCATTATATTTTGGGAGGGTGAAGATGGATATCACTTTAACATAAAACAGGTAAATCCAATAACAAGAGAAGAAACAAGTAGAAAAGTTTCTGTAATGAATTTTTATTCATACCATTTAATGATGAAAATTGAAAGCGAACGCCATCTTTTCATTCGTTTAAATAAAAAAAGTTGCGCACAGACGACTACAAACACTTACGCGATGGAATCGCCAACGATGGGAATGTTACTGATATAGGAAAAACGGTCATTCTCTCAGCAACATTTACTGGCAGCCCAAGACATATGCACGAGTACGGTCAAGATGCCATGACATTGTGAGATCTTACGGCCGTCCATATATATTTATTACGTTCACATGTAATCCATATTGGGATGAAATAAATCAACTATTAATGCCAGGTCAAAAAGCAGCTGATCGTCATAATTTAACTGCCAGAATTTTTAAACAAAAATTAACAAAATTGATGGATTTAATAGTTAAACATTATATTTTTGGAGAAACTGGCTGCTGGATGTACTCCATCGAATGGCAAAAAAAGAGGACTTTCACATGCACGCATAATTATTTGGTTGAAAAACAAAATAACACCAGATAAAATTGATGATGTTTTAAGTGCAGGATTACCAAATCAACAAGTTGATCATGTATTATTTGACATTGTTATCAAAAATATGGTGCATGGTCCATGTGGTGTTCTGAATCCACAATCACCATGTATGGTTGATGGAAAATGTAGTAAAAGGTATCAAGAGCTTTACATCATGACACAATACAGGCACAGATGGATATCCACAATACAGACGTCGTAAACCCGACGCTGGTGGACACACAACAACATTCAAAATAAAAAAAAATGTTGATTATGAGATTGATAACCGATGGGTTGTTCCTTATTTGCCATTGCTTTCAAAAATATTCAATGCGCATATCAATGTAGAATACTGCAACTCCGTCAAAAACATCACATACATTTGTAAGCATGTAACCAAAGACAGTGATAAGGCTGTTTTTGGAATTTCAAATACAAACACACAATTTGATGAAGTCACGAAATATCGAATGGGCAGATACATATGTAGCAACGAAGCAGTGTGGAATATATATAGCTTTCCAATTCATAATCGTCATCCAACAGTTGTTCATCTCAGTATTCACCTTGAAAATAGACAATGTGTTTATTTTAAAACGGAAAGTGCAGTACAGATAGCACTTAATGCACCAGATACAACATTGACTGCTTTCTTCAAATTGTGCGAAGAAGATAATTTTGCCACAACATTGCTATATTCTCAATTACCCTAATATTTCACATGGAATCCATCATCAAAAAAATTTCACAGACGAAAGCAAAGAATTTCAGTTGTTAGACATATACAGTACAACCAAAAAAAAAAAAAACAACTCAGAATATTATTATTTACGTATGTTGTTCATACTTGTTAAAGGTCTAACATCATTTAAATCATTAAAAACAATTAATGACGAAGAATGCGAGACATATCGTGAATCATTTCTAAAGCTTATATTACTTGAAAGTAATTAACATTGGGAGGAAGCATTGGCAGATGAAAGTTTAACAAGTCGACCACATAAAATACGTACGTTATTTGCAATCATATTAACCGTATGTTCTCCATTAAATCCTAAAGAACTTTGGGATAAATTAAAGGAAATTTAAGCGAAGATATTCTTCATCACATTCGTACAACTGCCAATAACTACGAAATACAATTTTCTGATCATATTTTTAATGAAGCCCTTATCAAATTAGAAGAATTAAGTTTATCGATCGTAAAGAAACCACTCATTCAACTTGTAATGGTAGCTCCACGTCATTCAGCACTGGATGTTTGTGATCGTGAACTTATATGTGAACAACAATTGAATGTTGATGATTTAAGACAATTTATTGCTGTTAAAATACCACTTTTTAACACAAAAATAAAAATTTATATACGAAGAAATTACAAATGCAATTTTAAATAATAGAGGTGGTCTTTATTTTCTAGGTGCACCTGGTGGTACTGACAAAACCTTTATTATCTGTGTCATATTGGTACAAGTTCACTCACAAAGTGCATTGCGTTGGCTATTGCATCTTCAGGGATAGCTGCGACTTTATTGGATGGTGGACGAACTGCACACTCTGAATTAAAATTGCCATTAAATATGTAAATCGTAGAACGTCTAACATGCAATACTTCCAAAAATTGTGGAATGGGTAAAATTCTACAGCAATGCAAATTTATCAATTGGGGCGAATACACGATGGCTAAGAAAAAGTCACTCGAAACACTTGATCGCACTGTGCAAGATTTAAGAAGCAATGATAGCCCATTTGGTGGAGCATTAATTTTACTAGCCGGAGATTTTAGACAAACTCTACCGGTAATACCAAAATTAACACCAGCAGATTAACTCAATGCCTGTCTAAAAGTATCTCATTTGTGGCGACACGTTCAGAAGCTAAACTTAACAATCAATATGCGTGTACACATACAAAACGATGCAACTGCCACAACATTTTATGAAGAGTTGTTAGATATTAGTAATGGAAAAATGCCAATCGATCAAACTACTATTTGCATAACCATTCCTGAAAAATTTGTTCCATTGTGCCATTACTTCAAGAATTAATGGGCAAGGTTTTCTCACAAATAATATCTACTAAATTACAAAAACCATCAATGGCTTTGTGAACGCGCCATTCTGGCCAAAAAAATTAATGAAATTAATGATCTAAATCAAACAATTCTCGAAAAAATTAATCAAGAATCGCACACGTACAAATCAATTGATTCTGTAATGAATGAGGATGAAATTATCAATTATCCTGTAGAATTCCTAAATTTATTGGAATTACCCGGCATTCCACCACAAAACTTAAATTTAAAAGTTCGGAGCTCCAATTATTCTTTTAAGAAATATACATCCACCAAACTTATGTAATGGCACACGTCTTGAAATTAAAAAAAACTAATGTTAAACTGTATAGAAGCAACTATAATCAATGAAAAATGGAAAGGAGAAGACTTTTTAATTCCCCGAATTCCAATGATTCCATCTGATATGCTATTTGAATTAAAAAGATTGCAGTTTCCAGTTCGTTTGGCATTCGCTATGACAATCAACAAACCCCAAGGTCAATCTCTTCAAGTATGTTGAATAAACCTTGAATATTATTGCTTTTCACATGGTCAATTGTATGTCCTGTGTTCCCGCGTTGGTAAACCGACAAGTTTATTAGTTTTTTCTCAAGATGGCAAAACAAAATTATTGTATACCCAAGTGCTTTAGAATCACAAAAAAAAAATCATAAACAATAAAAAAATGTTTTTTATTTAAGTATTAAAAATGGTCGATTTTTTAGGTGAAGCGAAGGGCACCGGGCACCAGCTAGTTCATTATAAAATACACTGACAGTTCATAACACCACACGGTTAATGCTACCTGGAGACATTCATATAAATATATGTGTACCACCGTTTACGATAAATATACGGAAAACATGCTTAACATGGCTGAACATCTTGTATAAACAAATATTCACGCATAAACCTTTTCTCAATAACCTGTATAGAACACGCGTTTGCATATATATACACGTTTGCATATATATTGCATATATATATATACGTTTGCATATATATATGCAAACGCGTGTTCTATACAGGTTATTGAGAAAAGTTGCATATATATACACGTTTGCATATATATATATATTGCATATATATATATATATATATACACGTTTTCATATATATATATGCAAACGCGTGTTCTATACAGGTTATTGAGAAAAGTTTTATGCGTGAATATTTGTTTATACAAGATGTTCAGCCATGTTAAGCATGTTTTCCGTATATTTATCGTAAACGGTGGTACACATATATTTATATGAATGTCTCCAGGTAGCATTAACCGTGTGGTGTTACGAACTGTCAGTGTATTTTATAATGAACTAGCTGGTGCCCGGTGCGCTTCGCTTCACCTAAAAAATCGACCATTTTTTAATACTTAAATAAAAAACAATTTTTTATTGTTTATGATTTATATATATATATATATATATATATATATATATATATATATATATATATAAATGGTGTTTATACTGCAGTGTCACACATTAAAATTACGGATCATTTTGCTACTGTTATTAGCTACAATATTATGTGTCAAATGTCCCTTGCTGAAAGCACGATATGTACAAATTTCTATAGAAATATTTCTCTGACTTTCTTGAATCCGAATGTGTTTTAGGGGAACAAAATTTTGATAGTGCAATAGATAATTTCGTCATTTTGCTAGAAAATTAAATTTTTAAAGCTAGTTCTCTTAGAATTAGTACACGTAAGACCTTAAAAATGTTAAAACCATGGATTAAAATTGGTTTTGTTAAATCTGCTAGAACTGTATTATACGATAAGCTGTAAATGCACGAAATATATTTTATAAAGGCTGGAAATATTATGGCTTCAGAAATCTTTAAAAATAAGTCTGATACTAAATCCAAAAATTATTCATTTAATAAAATAATTTGTCAATAGTCTTTGTTTTTAGATCCTGTGATATAATCTGACAAACAATCTTTTAAATCTGAAATGAAAAACTCCAGTGATTTGGGTCTAGACAACATAAGTGTAAACATATTAAAATAACACAAATATAAACTGTGCAAACCAATAGCTCATGTATAAAATTTATGCTTAAGTTTGGGTAAAGTTCCTGAACGACTAAATGAAGCGATGGTTCTGCCCTTGTATAAAGGTGGTAGATCTGCATCTTAAAATTTTACTCCAACCTCGATATTAAGTAACGACTAAAAAATTTTATAAAACTATGTTAAAAATTAATGTAATTTTTAGACAATAGCAAAATACTGTCTGTAAATCAATATGGGTTTAGAAAAGGTTTACGTACAAATGATGCTTTAAGCAAAGTACTAAACTTTATTCAAAAAGCCATAGAAAAAGGTAAAACATGTTTCTGTGTAATGATGCTAAGGCTTTTAATAAAGTCTCACAAAAAATACTTCTAGATAAATTTGATAAAGTAGGAATAAGCATTCTGGCAAACACTTGGTTTAAATTTAATTTGGAGAGTAGGTCAGAGAACAGAATTTAATAATAAATTAGGAAACTACCTAAATATAAATATTGGGGTCCCACAGAGCAGTATTCTTGGGCAAATTTAGTTTCTGATATCTTATATATAAAATTATCGTGTCACAGTGTTAGTTACCATACTTCTCCGAAACAGCTTGACCGATTTTTATGAAATTTTGTATGCCTATTCAGTTGGTCTGAGAATAGGCTACTATCTATTTTTCATACCCCTTAGTGATAAGGGTGTCCACCCCTAACATTTTTTTTTAAATTTTTTGGACACTATTTTAATTTTTTTTTATAATGTGGCATTAAAAAATACATACAACCCTAAATTTTCATCCTTCTATCACCAACCCCTAATTTTTAATAGAATTTTATATTTTTCAACCCCGGTCGATAGCTGATCAATTAACACATGATCAACCTTCCCCGCCTACAGCGAGCTCATTAACTGGATTAACACATAGACCACATATTATAATGAAATTCCATCCCTAAGGGAGTGAAAAAGTGATAATTTCATTTTGTAACAGAAAAAATCATAGGTCATAGACATGCAAATAGTGAGTGAGTGTCATTTCTCTATGTCTGCCACACGATCATACACATAGTAAGGTCTGGCAAATTCATATTTTTCTGCTTGGTGAGACCAGCCCGCTTAGTGGAGATCGCAGCGGCTAGCAAAATAAAGGCGCTCATAACAGTTTTGTTCTTAACTTCGTCAATAGATAGAGTTGCCTTGAATTTTAATTGCACCATCGTTTGATGCGTTTGTCATGTCTTTAATTTTCGTTTGTTTGTGCCGTATGCGTTCCTATACCATTAATCCGATTGCGATGAAATTTTGGTGAGTTGTTATGCGCATGCCCGTTTAAGTTTCTGAGACGGTATAACTATTTTGCAAAAGTTAGAGCACAAATCGTTTCAAAAAATGTGTTTATTTCATATTATATAGCGGCTCTTCGTCTGTTTTTGTTGTATAAGTGCGCACGCATGACACAATTTATTTAAATATAAAAGAGAGACAGAGATAGAGTGATATATATATATATATATATATATATAGTGAGATAGAGAGAGACAGAGAGATAAGTTGAGATAGAGCGAGGTATAGAGAATGAAATGGGTTAGATAAGAGATATATAGATGTATAGAGCTAAATATAGATTTATATATAGAAGAGATAGAGATAGTGGGAGTTATATATGTATATATTCAGATAAATAGAGATAGATGGATACATAGATATATAAAGATGTAGATAGATATATAAAATATATTATATATTTAGAGAGATGGATAGATAATTTGTATATGTGTAACTACTTCAAACATATTACAAACAAAACTGAATGAGGCATTGCCATGCATGCCGAGCATTAGCTAGATAATGGAATCTTTTCAATATTAGTTATTTCTTATTTTTAATCTTTTCTCTATAGTGCTTTATAGAGTCTAGACTACACACAGACCACCAATTTTTAGATAAATACAGGTAAATAACTATACACTGGCAGAACGTCTGTCGGGATCTGAAAGTGATATAAATTATTTTGCACACTTGACATTCAAATTAAGAAGACAATTACTAACTACAACTGATTTCGAGAAAGTTCCCCTTCACCCTGTGTTCAGCCCGGGCAACGCCGGGTACTGCAGCTAGTGTGTATATAAATAATTTATGAAAAATTGCATAGCGGGCAGATAGTTTCTTTGGAAATCGGACTGCAATTTTATTTTTCTTCCGAAAATTATCCTACTGTATTTGAAACGGTTAATAATAAACTTAAAAATATTAATGATGTTTTTGATGATAGTAATTTTCTAAATATTAATAAAAACAAATATATTACTTTCTCAGCCAACATTTCTGTTCAAACATGAACTTAAATTTCATGTGTGTAATGAAACAAGCATTGACTGCAAAAAAAATGTAATGTCACAGAATGAGTGCAGGATATACCTATTATACTTAGGTATAGTGCTTGAACCTTATCTCAAATGGGAAAAACATGTTTCTTAGTTTACGAACAAAATTCTAACAATGGCATATTATTTTGTTGAACAAAGATCTATATTTATTATCTCTTAAAGGAATTAGAAAAGTTTACTTAGAAATTTATCAGGCCGTTCTGCAGTATGGCAATTATGGCTTCGGGATAAATGAGCAAAACATAAATTAAACCACTTATTACAATTCAAAAATGTATATTTAAAAACTAATAATTGCTATCCAAGAAACTTTTTAAACTTTTAAAAATATTTGTTATTAAATGCTTTATATTATAGCTGCAAAAACGAGTATATATCAAAGGGAAAATCAGTCAAATAATTTAGCTCATAATTATCCCATATTGTATAAACAGAACATAAATTTACCAATTCCTCTATTTCATAAAAAAATATTTACAGAGCTCTTCAGAAATCTTGCTTCCAACAATTTTTGTTATTCTTCCTGAAAAATTGAAAACAAAAATGTTTTTAAAAATAAATAATATGTAAAAACTTTGGTTGAACAATTAACATACTGTTACGATTTACTGCTGGTTCGTAAAGGATAGCCCAATTAAAGATTATTATCACATACAGTTATATTTATTGCCACTATTTACATGACTAGCTAATAATCTAAAAATGCCAATTAATCAATTGCACTCAAAAAAAATGTTGCCTCCTCCAGTCACTTGCTTCTCACAATCCACACGCCTCGCTGGGCCACACCTCTGGCGCAACTCTCGCCGCAGCACCCCTCGTGGTCCTCCGTCGCAGGACTCCGTCGCCGCTGTCGCACTTCCCCTTCGCCGAGCTCCCACTCGACGCCTCGCTCGGAACTTCGCTCGGAACTGAACTCTTCGCCCTGGAACCTTCGTCCAGGGACTTCACCACTATATCGCCCAGAAACTCCGCCGCTGGATAACTCCCGACTTCACCCTGAACTCTCCTGACTTTCTACTGATTCCTGACCGGCGTCCTCGGGCATATATATAGGCCCCAGCAATTCCAGAACTCACAAGAGCGGCCGGGGCCTGTCGCGTCATCGCGAGCCGTCCCGACGGCAGAAATCTCTCGAAAACATGTGTCGGCGGCTCGCGCCACTCCCAGCTGTTCGGTGTCAGTTACGTGTCGAAGGCAGGGCGCCGCGCGGGGAGTGCGGAGGGCTGGAGGGAGATAAAGCGGCGACCCAGGTGCGCACGGCACATCTCATGTTACGGTGTGCACCTGCGCATGACGTGGCCTTGCTAACGTTCGTAACAGTATGAAATGATTTCTGTAATATTTTAGCATGGCTTTATATACTGTCGTAATATATGCACTTGTACTTTTCCTATAAACATTAATTTTTGTCTTTTTATATGCAGAATTTTTCGTAAACAACTTTATACTTAAACTAATTAATTACTTTTTTTAACTTTAATATTTATTAAAACTTATTTTTCATTTTAAGCTATTTTTATTTATGCATTGTCAATAAATTGTTTTAATTATTATAATGTTTATATTAGTCAAAATACCGCATATAGATGAAAGTGTCTAGATTCACTCGCACACAAGCTTGCTTTTGTAAGTACTAAATTTTCACGTTTAATTTAGTGAAATATAATCAAACTTGCGGCGCTGCAGTCCATCGCTCTGGTTGTTTCACTGCACCGGTCATTTCGCTGGACTCGAGGCTCATGACGCCCGCTAATTAAGACAAACGAGCGGGCGGTAAGCACATTAGGAAAACAGTTAACTATTAACTATAAAGTTATTATCATTAATATTCAAATGCTTATTTCTTAAAAAAATTAAAGGAAATTTTTATCTTATTTTAAAAATTACTAAACTTAATTATTAATTTAAAATCAATGCCTTTTTAGATATCATGCTACCAACTCAGGTGCAAAGTTACTAGCAGCACCCTGGTAACAAATTGTTTTACAATTTCTTATTTTATTAATTTATATCTACAAATATATACTGTGCAAATAAGTTTTAACTTACCTAAAAGTATTATTTCAATTACTAATAAATGTTTATTTAATACCAATGAGTCGGTTAAATGATTTTTAAAATTAATTTTTTTTTTTAAATTTATCACAACAATTGGCACCTTATATTATTTTCTCTCTTGGGATTAAATTATTGACACAATTGAAAATTAAATATATTGATTACCAAATACAAAATCATCTTTACTTACAACACTGAAATTTATTTTTTGTTTGTATGAGAAAATAAATTAAGTGTATTGATTTAATTTAAAATTATTAAAGCTGTTTAAAATTGCAGAGTTCCAAACTACAAGTTAAAAACCACATTTTGCATAAAGTTTAAATATTTTATATATATTGTAATTTGAAATGTAAATAAATTTTTATTGTTTTTTTTCTTTTAATGATAGATTTAAAACATTTTAACCAAACATTTATGTGTAGTTAACCTTTTTTAAAAACAATTTAGTTCGGAAATTGTCAAAGATGCATTAATACCAAAAAATTTTAGGAAAATAAATGCCATAGCTCAGCATGTATTATTATGCAAAATCGTTAAATATCTCTGGTCAAATATCGAATTAATTTGGGAAAACATTTAAACATTGGACTTTCATGTATAAGGATGAGTTTGAAAAATTTGGTTCATTCATCCCGATTTGTTAATCATATCTTACCCGATAAAAATAGTAAAAAAAAATAAAATAGCTATTCGTAATAGACAATGGATGATTTAATACTCATTTTTATGAACTTGTATGTTGCTGGGCCACCTTTAATGATTCTGTGTCAACATCACATTAAGAAAATTAAAGTTTACGGCATATTGTAGAAAATAGATATCTAAGAATGTCAAACACTTCTGTATGCGCAGGGCCACAGGGAACTGGCCAACGCAGGACCCAGTGGTATTGGCTGTGGCCAACAAACACAACAAGACCGCTGGGCAGGTGCTCCTGCGGCACCACGTGCAGCGAGGCATCGTCGCCATTCCCAAGAGCACCAATCCCAGCCGTCTGAAGGAGAACCTGCAGGTGAGCGTATCACACCATCCCTTCCGAACCACTTCACAAACCATCTGCACTGAGTTATCGTCCCCATTCACAAGCGAACCAACTCCAGCAACCTCAAGAAACACCAGCGTGTTTTTCATTCACTCTTTCTTCTACTACTTCTACTACTTTACAACATCGTAGCTATTCTTGAAACATGAATACCACCTGTATTAAAATATATCCTATAGTTGACCACTAAAGTTTTTCACTTACGTTCCACATCACACACGAACGAGGAATCGTCATCACTGCATCTTAGAACATATTTTACATCTTCCTCAGTAGTATGTAATAGCCGGTACTAGATCAGGATGCAGGATGTGGTGCCGGTGCCGGTGTCCGCCATCTTGGATTCTGACGTCACGGCGGCCATCTTGGATGGTTGTGACCTTGACCTTTGACCTTGACCTTGAATTTGATCCTCAAAAATCGCCAAAATCCGCCAAAATTGGGCAAAATTTGCCCAAAATTCCTCAAAAATCGCCAAAATTTCCATTTCTGTGGAAAAAAGTTCCGCCAAAAAATCTCAAAAAATTCCACAAATTAAAAATTTCTCATTTCGAGGGAAAAAATTTCCCGTTTCGAGGGAAAAATTCCCGTTTTTAGTCCTTAAAAATCCCAGCGGCTGAAAATTCCTAAAACTGGCTTAAGCATCCTTAACTCAAGCCTCAGTTAAGCAATTTCTAGGAATAAGGATACCATGACCGCCATCTTGGATTATGTCGTCACCGTTGCAATTTTCGTTACGGTCGCCATCTTTAACTTTTTTATTATCCGATTTTAATAAAAAAATTAAAATTTATTAAAAAATTCAAATAATATAAATTTAATAAAAATATTTAAAAAGCATACTTTTTCGACACGGAGCTCGGAGTCCTCGGTTCGAACCCGACGAATGCAAAAAAATAAAAATGACGACCGATCGTTCCCTCGTGGTGGGTGCTGGCCGACTGACTCCCACCACTTTTTATCATCATCTAGTATGACGTCATGGCCGCCATCTTGTCTTCGATGCTGGAAGCCATCATCATTGTATCGTCGGCTAGAGTGCGCCGATGACATGTTAGTTTAATTCGTATCCGCTAGAGTGCAGTAATAATTTATTACTGTGACACCCGCCATCTTGTCATTTGGCCGCCATCTTGAAAATCCGTAATTATTTAGCTAGAATTTCGGGAAAAGTTCCAAAATTCATTAAATAAATCACTCATTAATTTACATATTGATTCGATCGATTCCCGTCCTCGGTTCGATACCCGATCGTTGCAATAATGTTTAATCTTATGTAAAAAAAAATAATTTAAATAAACCATGTTCAACATTCGTAAAGAGACTCTAAATCCTCTACGACCACCATCCTATCAGACATCAAGACCACCATATTGGAAATGTGTAATTTTAATGCTAGAGATCCGGGAAAAAGTTCAGAAATCATTAAATAAATTTGTAATCCATATAATAATTGATTGGATCGACTAAGGTCCTTGGTTCGATCCCTGGCCGATACAAAACAACTTTAATATTCTTAAAAAATACTAAAAAAGTGTTAGGTTTGAGAAAATAAAAACACCACAAGTTCTTTTAAAAAAAATTTATTACATAAATTCAATACGCTACTACAAGTACAAAAAATACACAGACAAATTACTAAAGTTTTGTGGATTTCTCGATTCAAACAGTCTTCTTACTATACGGACAAAGTCCTTTACATGACTTGAAATGTCTATTCAGTCTATCAGGTCGACATATTGGTACACCACAATTTTCACACAAAGACGAATTATCGTCTTCATTAAAAGGACAGTGATATATTTCATGTTGTTTTGCACTTCGAATAGTTGCTAATGTTTTGTTACAAAATATACAGCTTGATTCTGATGAATGTACAGCCAGTCTATCACAATTCCTTAGGTGCCGTTTTAATCTTCCATATTGTACAAACTTGCTTAAACACCTGTTGCACTGATATTTAATGCGTTCAGAGTTATTACTACAATTGTGTATTACATAATCCCGTAATTTCAAGTTTTTGATCTTCTCACAGTACGTGCAGTCGGGTGATGGAACACCGCTGGATGCTCCTTCCTTCATTAATGACACTGGAACTGTTGACAACCATTGTAACACTGCTGACATGTTAACTTCTGAAGCCGTTGAGGTCTGCTCTGCAGAAGATGTTGCACGTGTCGAAATCTCCTGCTGTGCTGAGAGAGCAGGTGTAGCTGTAGACATCGATGACATCGTGCTCTGCACTGATGATGGTAGACCTTCAATCCAGGTTGGTGTAGATAGTGGTAATGATGCCATCGAAGTCTCAAGAACAGGCAATAACACAACTTATGCACCAGAAGAAGCAAACTAGGTGATCCTTACACCGCCGACGGCAGTAACAAACTGAGCGTCCTGCTGTCTAGGACTCGTTTATATAGTCTCATCGGCTGGTACAACACATGAGTCAAAACAATAACCATGTTCATTATACTCACACTTAACTTTCTCGATAGCATTTTTTATAATGATGATGTAAGCTATCGAGACGTGAAATTAGTTTATTACATTTTATACACTGAAATTGTATTCTTTGAGCATTATTCTGACAGCTGCTTCTTTCATGTCTGCGCGCATTCGTAGGTTTAGTAAAAGATGCGCCACAATATTTGCATTGATGCGATGTACGCTCTTCATGAAATGAAGTCTGGAATGCAGATGGTGAAACTTCAGCTGATGGTGGAACAGCACGTATCGTTGCCATCTCTGCAGTCGGTATCGGGATCTTCACAGCTGTCGACACCTCAACCATTGAGCCCTCCGCTGCCATGGTCTCCTCTGCTAATGGTATCGGGATCTCCGTCTCCATCATCGTTGCTGCCATCGAGGTCCCCGCTGCTGACGGTAAACTTTCTATTCCGGTCGACATAACTAAATCTCACGAAATTTAATGGAGAGAGCACGTCCGTACTGCACCGTGGTCAGAGGTGAACTGCGGGTCCAGTCGTCCGAACCTCGCTTATATACCCACGGTCAACTGGTATACTACATGAGTCAAAATATCGTCTGTATTTAAAATTATTTTTTTATTAGGTACCTAAAAATTGTAGAAATAAAAAACACACGAGTTCAAGTTTTACACATTTATTTATAAAACATACACAAATACACATTAGGTTAAGGAATTAAGCATTTTCACAAGCAAAGTCTTTAATGCCGCACGAACTGACTCGTCGACTCCGGTTCCAACTGGTTCGCAGGCCACGGGATCAGGAACACAGGTTTCCAGCTGGTCATCTTCTGCAACGTCGACAACTCCGACAAGACATGGTCGGTGACGTCTGTGACCACGTCTACGCCTGGGCTTTGGCTCTGTGCTAATTGGGACAGATTCACTGCCTGAACTGCGACGACGAGACACACACCATTTGAACGTCTGCGTAGAAGCATCATAGGTCGCAACAGGTTGCAACACGTCCATGTTTGGTGTTGCACGTGAAGACGAGGCGACTACCTCAGCGATGCTAGCAGGAAGGATTGTGTGTGGTCTCATGTGATAGACGGCGCAGTTTCCAGGTTCGCAACAATCTACCAGCTGCTGAGTCGGTTCGTAGGACACAGGAAAGTGCGCAAACCACCAATGCTGAGCGCCTCCATCACAGGTTTCTGTATATGTACGTAGATACCCGGAATCCCAGTAGCTGTACTCGACACTGCTGAAGCTAGGTCTCGCGCTCACGTACACGTTAGCAGGATGAAACGTAAACATCTTCTTGCAGGTCGAACGCCAACTGAAGGCACGTACGTAGGTACGACATTTATATATGCAGGCTCCTACTAACACTGTGTGTGCCATTTCTGCATTAACTGCGAGTTTGTACAGGCACAGACACGTTCAAACTTGTCACGTAGCTGCACGGCGTATATTGCACTAAGCTTGCGCAGGGAAGGACAACCGTAGTCGGTCTGTATATCCACAATTTCAGCTGCTCCGACGTCACACAGTTCTCGTAGCCATTTCTTCTGTTCATGTCCGGCAACGTAGATTATTTCGTTTTGCAGTAGTAAGTCTTGAAGTGTGTTTTTCACTTAGTGGTACGGAATTTTTCCTTCGTCCCACTCTAGTCCATGATAATATTTACATAGCCATTCATTCGACCGTTTACTTTTTTCGTCTAGTAGTTTCCACGGATACGGAGGTCGGAAAGTGCGTGTTCGAGTCCGGCCGTCGTGAATGACGCCAATTTCCTTGAGCACGAATCCGTTTTGGCTCTGGAAACCTTGCAGGTTGCAGTACATCTTGTCGCTAGCAATGCTCGGTCGTAACTAAATTATCATAGAAAACGAAACGGTATTTATGTCAGAATTTTCACAAGTTTGTCTCGACAATTGTACGATGCAAGCCGATCGTGAAGTATCAGACAAAAAGCATAGGTGTTTGGCGGAATATTTCCGCTAGTCGTTATCTCGATCCTACAGTCGATGATGTTTGAATTTATACGATCATTCTGTTTGGAAACGTCAAACAGCATTAACGGTGCCTTGTTCTTGATACTGTCGGGACTCAGTATCGGTGACTGTATCCGCCCGTAGTAAGCTTGTTGAAACTTGGCATACATTTGATATGCTAGAAGAAATCTTCCACTTTCAAAATCCATGTTCATGTCAACGTACGGATAACTTTCGCTGTTTAAAAATATTTTTACATTACGTATTTGACAGTTATCGAATACGGAGCGACTTACTCCTGCATTGAGCTGTCTTCCGGTCTGAAGACCGATGATGATGTATCTTGGTTTTTCTGTAGCGAAGCTGGACTTTACTATCCAATTGATACGCTGACTATGAGGCAAGCCAGGATAAGTTTCCAGGCTCCAGGATCGGAATGGCACATCGAAGTTCTTGCCATTTTCTATGTTCTTCAACATCTTGACTCGCTCAACGGTGCTCACTTGGATGTGGGGCAGCATCCACTCGATAGACTGTAGTGTTAGCGAGACATCTTGAGGGTTTTCTGCAGCGGCGACAATTGCATTAATGTGCGTGTTGGCTAGAAGCAGTACGAGCTCTTGTTTCGAATTAATGATTATATGCTTGTAGTCCTCAGCGAATCCGAGAAGCATGGACAGAGGAACACAAACTTCGAACTTCCCTTCGGCATAAACCGGAAGCTGATATTCATCCTCGAGAGCCCAACCGGCCATCTTTGCAGCAGACAGTTCATTTGGCGTGAGCGAAAGGTAATTTTTCATAGCAGATGTTATGCCTACATCTCTCGTCTGGTCTACCTTGACGCCATTGAGTACATATGTAATGCGCTCAATTAGGTGAAGAATACCATTGCAGGATATTGATGTCGTTGTCGGGTGCGTACCATCCGCTTTTGTCAGCGTGCCTCTTATACGTAGAAATGACTGCGAAGGTAAAGTACAAATATCTTGGTGCTGTACAGCAATGCGTACTTCCGATGGTAGTGCGTACGGTTCGAGCAGGAAAGGCTGGTACTCGTGCAATTCCATTTTCGTAATGCTGTCATCAAAAATGACCGGATCTTCCACGTTGAGGATTTCGTCTTCCATATTTATTCGGCATTTGTCCAATACTGAGAAGATACTTTATGTTGTCAGGTGTTAATGCACCGATGTCTGGTAGAGAACTGTTCTTATTCACGACAATACGATTTCTTTTATAACTGTTCGGTGTTACGAACTTTATGCCCATCGCTTCAAGTGCAGACGTAATGTAATTTCCTCGTCTTGAAAATTCACCAATCGTCCTCGCTGGTCAACGATTCGGACGACGACTTCGTGTGCGCACTTCACGACGACTGGAACGTAAATGATACTTTGCGGTACTTCTACCAGTTTATATCCTGGCGGGACCATCGGCGAAAACTCGTGCAGCATGTTGCTTAGTCTTCCGTTGAGATACGTTCCACTTGCCAAATTACAGTTTATTCTTATGACATTCACAGGCAAAATGTTTACTGCGCGCGTAGATTCGTACGTTCTTCCTGTACCATACACCTTTGATTCGAATCCGAGCATCGTACCTATGGTCCCAGGTTTCGTAAAGTCGACATTTTCACTGCATGTTAGAATGCTTTTTTGAGTGTTTGGATTTCCACGCAGTTGAAAGTCTACATCCTGTGGTAACATATCCCTGATGTAATTTGCAATGTCATCTATTTCGTAAGAGCCAACAGGTAACCGTATTTCATGAGCGGTCCCATCGCTTTTCAGGAATCAGATCTTGCAGTTTTCCTCGTCGATGTTCGGTATGGCATTATACGTTTGAAAATCTACGAGTCCGATACACCATTCTCCGTCTAAATCCAGAGGCGGGAAATGAACCGCTCGCAGCTCAGATGCATGACCTGTCAAGGTAAGTGTTATCGACATGACTAATAAATTATTGTCACTACACAACCTTTAAGTAGCAATTTTTATTGGTCAGCTAATTTTTGTTTGTTAAAAAGCGAAGACACAAGTGTCCGCAGTTTGTTTGATTAGGCCTCTGTTCCGTTTCGTAATTGTAAAACAACGTAGTGGTCCGACCCAGGTACTGTCGCAGTTCGGGCGGAGGCCGTAAATTTCCAAAACTATCGTAGTACTCGGCCATGTTTCCAGTCTTTACATAGGCCACCCAGTGCGTGCCGCGACCCGCCGACGTGTCTAAATTAATGATGGCACGTTCGTGCGTTTTTGGCTTGCTGGGCAAAGTGTCTCGCATAAACACGCCGCGGAAATTTAGTATTTGAAGTTTGCGTGCGTACTTTATTAAATATATATTGGTGAGCGGTCGTTTCGGTAGGGAACTTAGGATTTTTTCATTCGTTTCTTTTTCATGCCTAGGCCTGATTTGTGCGGCCGTAAGTACAGTCCTGCGCCGTTTTATTTACCGATGGCAATGGCTTCCATGCTGGCATTATGTCGCTGTGCTTCTTTTAACTGCTTGCGTTCATTCTTCGAAGTGTTGACTGCCCGCACTATACCGCTCGTTGCACCGATGAGGCCGCTGAGAACACCCAATGCAGGCAAAAGCAAAGGAAGAAATCCTCCTATAATCTTCTTGTCGAGAGTCTGTAATTTTTGCTTGGCTTTTTGCACGCCTGCACCAGTCTTGCGTTTGGTCTTGCGCGAGTTAGTCTTTGACTTGATGGAGCCGGCTCGACGAGCGCCCAGTCCTAATTTCGTCTTTGCCTTCATGATTTTGGAAACGCCCCACGCTGCGATTTTCTCTCCAAGTCCCGCGTTCGACGATTTACTTATATCTTCGGCTTCCTGTGTCAATATCTGATCTGCTCTGTGCCTAGATTCCAGATCCTTGCTTAATGAATATGCGATATCGTGCTGCTTGCACTTTTCGTCCAGAGAATTAATTCCCACGTCACCGCGAGCTAACCTTTTCGCTAGTTTAGTCCCGGGGCCGCAGAATCTGTAGCCGGGAATGTGTAGCTCGAATGGTAGATTGTTTATCAGCGAGTTTACGAGTCCTGCACCGATGTGTTTTTTGTTCTTACCTCTTCGAGTCATTACGCACAACTGACCAGAAAGTATAAATACGCTTCTTTTATACAATTACTTTAGTACAATGCAGGTCGTCAAGCAAGACGTGTGTTTGCCCGTGCGCATTACGCAAGACGATGTATTTAGTGCGCGTGAATCACGACATGGCTTACTGCTGCCTTCTGCCGTACGATGCATAATGGCGGGTCCGTCCAACTGTGGCAAGACGTGTGTTTTACTGAGTTTACTGGAGGAGCCAAACGGTCTTCGGTTCGAGAACGTTTACTTGTATTCCAAGTCGTTGCAACAGCCAAAGTACCAGCGCCTAGCAACTGTTCTACAATCTGTGGATGGTCTGGAGTATTTTCCGTTTAGCGATAATACCGATGTTGTACCTCCAAACGAAGGAAAGCCTAATTCCGTGTTTGTGTTCGACGATGTAATGTGCGAGAAACAAGGCATAATACAAGAATACTTTTCCATGGGCAGACACGCCAAGGTAGACTGCGTTTACCTGTGTCAGACGTACGGTCGTATTTCAAAACATCTCCTACGAGACAACGCGAATGTCATAGTTTTGTTTCGCATGGACGAACTTAATTTACGCCACGGTTATGACGATCATGTAAACACCGACATGACATTCCAGGAATTCAAAGACATGTGCTCCTTGTGTTGGAAAGAAGAACATGGATTCCTAGTCATCGTAAAGGACTGGCCTCTATATAAGGGCAGGTACAGACGAGGTTTCGATCAGTTTATTGCCAAACATGAGTCATAGCATTTCTAAATTCGGTCGTAGCAGTCGAGACTTACGTACTGCTCTCAAGTCTCATGACGGCGATATCCGCAAATACATTTCGCTACTGGCTCAAAAAGTCGACGGGGTGAAAAAGGAATTTCTTGAGTACCTCGTAGCCATAGACCAGCGCGTGGAAGCTTCGGATTCACGCATTCGCGACATGATCGAAGTATCGAATGCACAAAGACGTGACGATCTGAGGACTTTTCAAAGTAGTCTGAAAGCATCACTATCTCAATCGTCAACAAATTCAGATTTGGCCAAACACAAGAAAGAAGTTTCTGCGAACGAATAAAAAAAGTATATAAGGAGGTCTTGCAATAGGTTTTCAGCCAGTACAATGTCGGACCTGGCCAGTGACCTTCATCGAGCTATACAGTCTGTTCGCGAAAAATATTTACTTGCTAGACGAACCAGACTTGCACGTGAGATGGAAAATGAGGAGATATTTAAACCAATCACTAGTCGCCTCGACGAACTTAAAAACAAGGAAGAACCAGCCTTCATTGTGAAGACAGAAGTTGAAGATGAAATGCCGACTGTAAAGAAGAGAAAGTATGAACCAGATCGAGAAGAAGAGGACTTAACAAGTACAGAGTCCATGCACAAGAAAAAAATACCGAAAAAGGGACATCAAGTTAATGCAATGGTCTGACCATACCTGATATCGTTTACGAGCCGGAATAATGACACGACCTACGGAGTGTACAGAAAACATAATAAGTGGTTCCTCGGTGCTAAAGAAATAGACTTTCTACCAGGAAACATCGTGCGCGTAGCAGAGTTCAAAACGCGCGGGACTCCGGGTCTGTACGAATTGCTGTTTCGCAGGGAACCTAAAGGATATTCTCACAACGACTTACAAGGGTACAAAAAACTGCTAGAGCTAACCAATGCACATTTTCGCGATAACGATCCAGATAGTGGTGTATATAAAGATGTAGATCATGAAAAAATGGACATTCTCGCTAATCTCTTCAGTGAACTAACAATACACGGAGAAGGTTTAAAAAAGCTAGAAAGTGGTCAGACATTTGACTATGTATATTGGGACGACCCTAATGAATAAGTTGATCGCCTTAGAATTCTACATGCTTCGCTTAGTGTAGGAAACTATTCGTACATCAACGAAATAGTCTCCATACTTGAAGAACTGAAGGAAGCTGGCTACATACAATGAGTCGAACCGGAATCGCTCGCGAACTTCATGCTTCTGCTAGACGAAAATACCTTCGTCGCAAAGTCATAGTTCGTGGAATTGATGATTTATTCCAGGCGGACCTTGTTGAGATGATACCGTATTCCCGATTGAATAAAGGTTTCAAGTACATGTTGACAGTCATCGATGTTTATAGCAAGTTCGCTTGGGCTAGACCTGTAAAATCAAAGACTGCAACTGACGTAACCAAGGCCATGAAAAATATTTTGCGTGATGGACGTGTACCGTCGCACCTGCAAACGGACCTCGGGAAAGAATTCTACAATGCAACCTTCAAGGCTTTGATGAAGAAGTATGGCATCAAACACTACTCTACATTTAGTAACGTCAAGGCCTCCGTTATCGAAAGATTTAACAGAACATTGCGTTCCAAGATGTGGCGACAGTTCACGGCTAACGGAAATTACAAGTGGCTTGACATCTTGTCGAAACTAATAAGCGAGTATAATTCCACGGTGCATTCTACCACGAAAATGAAGCCAAAGGACGTAACGGACAATCGCCTGCTTCAAACAGTGTTTTCCAACTTGAAAAAGAAAGATCCACGAAAGCGTAAACCTAACGTCGGTGGCATTGTGCGAATCTCCAAGCAGAAAGGTATCTTCGAGAAAGGTTTCACTGCAAACTGGAGTCCCGAACTTTTCCGTGTGACACATGTTCGTGAATCAGAGCCTAGGACCTACTACCACGAAGATTTGGACCACAAACCTATCCATGGAGGCTTCTATGCCGAAGAGATTAAGCCTACGTTGTATCCCGATACGTACTTGGTGGAGAAGATTATAAAACGAAGAAATGGACGGTCCTACGTCAAGTGGTGGGGCTTTCCACCTCGCTTTAATTCGTGGGTGGCAGATGCAGATGTCGAGAAATCCACAAAACTTTAGTAATTTGTCTGTGTATTTTTTTGTACTTGTAGTAGTGTATTAAATTTATGTAATAAATTTTTTTTAAAAGAACTTGTGGTGTTTTTATTTTCTCAAACCTAACACTTTTTTAGTATTTTTTAAGAATATTAAAGTTGTTTTGTATCGGCCAGGGATTGAACCAAGGACCTTAGTCGATCCAATCAATCATTATATGGATTACAAATTTATTTAATGATTTCTGAACTTTTTCCCGGATCTCTAGCATTAAAATTACACATTTCCAATATGGTGGTCTTGATGTCTGATAGGATGGTGGTCGTAGAGGATTTAGAGTCTCTTTACGAATGTTGAACATGGTTTATTTAAATTATTTTTTTTACATAAGATTAAACATTATTGCAACGATCGGGTATCGAACCGAGGACGGGAATCGATCGAATCAATATGTAAATTAATGAGTGATTTATTTAATGAATTTTGGAACTTTTCCCGAAATTCTAGCTAAATAATTACGGATTTTCAAGATGGTGGCCAAATGACAAGATGGCGGGTGTCACAGTAATAAATTATTACTGCACTCTAGCGGATACGAATTAAACTAACATGTCATCGGCGCACTCTAGCCGACGATACAATGATGATGGCTTCCAGCATCGAAGACAAGATGGCGGCCATGACGTCATACTAGATGATGATAAAAAGTGGTGGGAGTCAGTCTGCCAGCACCCACCACGAGGGAACGATCGGTCGTCATTTTTATTTTTTTGCATTCGTCGGGTTCGAACCGAGGACTCCGAGATCCGTGTCGAAAAAGTATGCTTTTTAAATATTTTTATTAAATTTATATTATTTGAATTTTTTAATAAATTTTAATTTTTTTATTAAAATCGGATAATAAAAAAGTTAAAGATGGCGACCGTAACGAAAATTGCAACGGTGACGACATAATCCAAGATGGCGGTCATGGTATCATTATTCCTAGAAATGGCTTAACTGAGGCTTGAGTTAAGGATGCTTAAGCCAGTTTTAGGAATTTTCAGCCGCTGGGATTTTTAAGGACTAAAAACGGGAATTTTTCCCTCGAAACGGGAAATTTTTTCCCTCGAAATGAGAAATTTTTAATTTGTGGAATTTTTTGAGATTTTTTGGCGGAACTTTTTTCCACAGAAATGGAAATTTTGGCGATTTTTGAGGAATTTTGGGCAAATTTTGCCCAATTTTGGCGGATTTTGGCGATTTTTGAGGATCAAATTCAAGGTCAAGGTCAAAGGTCAAGGTCACAACCATCCAAGATGGCCGCCGTGACGTCAGAATCCAAGATGGCGGACACCGGCACCGGCACCACATCCTGCATCCTGATCTAGTACCGGCTATTACATACTACTTTCCTCAATAACAACCCGCAGGGAAGCACAACATTATGTCGTGCCATGTTACAAAATACCGTATGTGTAGCGAGGCATCACAGACATTTTTATTAAGACAGCAAACATGTTATTAAAATAATTTAATCTCATGCTAAGTTAAACACTGTTAACATATAGGCAAAATCTTTGACACCAAAGTGCAAAAACCATAATTGCCTCAAACTATCCTTGAAAGTGGGCATCACACTTCTTTTCTGTCATTATACGATTTAAACACCACCTTCAGCAAGCATAGTTACCATTGCCATAAGTCTATCAGCTGTTTAAAAAAGAACCTGAAGGTGTTGTAAACAATGTTCCTCTCATCCACGTTACATAAAAAGCAGAGCCAAAATCTTATTACTACCAAGAGAACTAAGTCCACCTACCTCAAGGAGAACCGGCATATCTGCATTACAGGCATTTCCTCTTTTGCCATAGTCGCTGATTCCCCAGAACAATTTTACTATCCATCAACAAAATATTTTATGAATGCCCACATTTGTCCTTCCCAGGCCACGTCACACACTGTGTGAACAAACACATCTTTGCTATCACCATGAGCACTGACTCTAGCTGTTATAAATATCACATTTTGTTCCTCTCGAGCTAATTTATGCTCAATGTACAACGAGGCAAAATATCTGTCACCAAGAACAAAAAAAAAAAAAAAAAAAAAAAAAAAAACACGATAGTCTGAAAGGTACATGCAACACACATATACAGCAAAGCATTTTCATTATTTCCAAAAGTACTAATGAAATTTGCTTTAAGGATAACCAACAGAAGAAAATTAAATTAAGTATCTCATGCCACATAACCATGTAAATCAAAAGACTGCCGGTTTTTCAAGCCAAACTCAAGCTGCGACAACTAGCAGATTAGTCTTATGCTCCGTCGTTCTCATACTGCATAAGGCACCATAAAAATTAAGAATTTTAGCAATTTCTAAGATCTCGAAACAATAACTTCCTTGTGAAGAATAAGAATCTTCCGTTTTGTGCACTTAGTTACTAACCCCTGCTTTTATTGCCCAAAAACAAAATTTTAAATTATTTTCTATTATTCTGATTATCTTTGGCTAGAAAATTATTATAATTTTTTTTTAGCACTTCAGGCATTAGGCTTTTAATGAGGAGTAGCTGCATGGTAACCACTTTTAAATATATAATCTCGAATGCCATCTTCAATAAACCATCCACTATCCAAGGAATCCAATTGCCCCAATACACATTTACATGCCTTCGGCCACTGGATATAGCATGCCATGATTAACGTCCTATATCACCTTCTAACCTGCCAATAATGGGCCCTAATTAAGAGACGTGTCGCTGGGCCAACCAAATCAAATATGGTCGGATTTCCCCTCTCTGTTAACGATATTCGTATATTGGATGTATATGATTCCTTTGTTATTTTCTGCATTTATACTATGGTTTCAGTATACCTGTACATTGCATGGTTGGTGAAAGAGGGTGTCAGCATTGCCGTGAGTTTGGCCCTTATTGTGTTTTATTCGGCCATCATACTACTGTATTTGCTCAATCCACCTAGGGATCGGTCCCTATGGGTTCTTGAACTGCATTAGCCACATAAGTGCAGCATGGTCAGTGTGTACAAGGAATTTTTACCTGCCTAACTGCTTGTAAATATGCTCCAGGGACTTACTTGGCTATGGCTAGAAGTTCTTTTCTTGTTACAATAGTTGCGTTCGTGCTTAGATTAAACCTTTGCTCTAGTATCGAATGGGGTAACTCACTTGCTTCGATGGGGCTAGAAACAGTGCCTCCTTTAGTCTCTAAAAGGCAGTCTCACACCCGGAAGTCTACACAAACTGTCTCTTTTTCTCAGTTAGCTGATGCAGTGGTCTTACAATAACTCCAAACCCATGAACGCATCTATAGTAGGTACAAATCCAACGAACCTCCTTATATGTTTATTTTTATGTTAAGGACACTTCTTAACGCACTGTACTTTTGTTCTCCATAGTCCCCGATGCAGCAACCTTCAAACACGAAGCCTGCTTTTCACCCGGCTATCACTCTCAAAGGGGTCACTCACCCTCATCCTCTCCGTTTATAAACCCCTTAGCTCCGTTGTACAAAGTTATTGTGGCCTTTCGAAGATTCGCTTCAAAAGAATCCTGGTCTTACCAATTGAGGCTCTAGGAACAATGGCATCATAGTTAGGCCACTTCACGCAAGCAGGGCTCGAGAATCTTGCCGATCCTTCTATGGAGGTTGTGGCCAGTCCCCTGCCCTAAATTGGGAAAAAGACTTTGTTCAAGGCTACATAGCAACAGGATACGAGTCTAGAGGGCTACAGGCTTCTTGGCTAAGAAAGTACAAGTTTATAAGACTACAAGACTGCAAGGCTACAAGGCTATGAGATTACAAGTCTACAAGGCTGTAACTGGCTCCATTCAGCAGCGAAAGTAAATTTTTCTCATTCAAATAATTTGTTGCATGTAATCCCGATTCTTGCATCAGTTAGCACCACATGCTTTGTTGTATATGCAGTCGCTCTTTAATGTGGGATGCGGGATGCTCACTCACGATCGCAAGAGGAGGTGGGCTTCGCTAAACACCATTGAGAAGGAAGTTCGTCATGCATGATAGTGATTCTCAGCCATCTTAAGGCATGTTATATAACTAAGAAATTATTTTTTTTAATTCCACGTTATAAAATTATTGTAAATGCTGATTAATCAGCACTAATTAAATGCAACTCTGAATAAAATTTGCACATCTCATTAGGTAAAAAATTTTCCATGCATAGTTTGATTTCTCAGAAATAACCAGATGCACTCGTAGAACATCGGCAGATGTCTCACCAGGAAAAAATAGGAGCACACGGAGAAAACCAACAGAAGCATCGCCTTGAATGACCAGAATAAATTGGAGAAATCAACAAAACATTGGCAGGAATATTCAGAAGAACATTGAGAAAACCAACAAAATATCGAGTAGAATAATAACTAGCACACGGAGAAAACCATAAAAATAATGGCAAGAATATCAGTAGCACGCAGATAATAGTAACACACCTTTTCCAAAATCAATAATAATGAATTACAAAAAAATTACAAAGTAAAAGAAAATAGTTACAAGAACTGCCACCTTGTGAACTTCTCCTTTGCACAGTAAGGATAGAGTTCTAGCACAAGCCAAAATTTTGGAATGTTTTCCGAATTTCTAGCTAAATAATTACAGATTTTCATAAATTCCGGATTTCAATATGCCAATGTTGCGTCATTCATGATGGCCGCTGAGGTCCCAGTCTTAGGCTTTGAAAGGCGGACACCCCCGAACATGGCCGATTCCTGACGATTGGCAAGTCAACTATCCGTAGTCCCATAAGAATAACACATTGTGCCCTAAAATACCAAATCATACTACTCACGCTGTCGGCTATCTGAAACACTTCGTCGAATGGTTAAAGTAGACACATATATGCTCTTAAGATTTAATATCTTATACTTTTGTCTATGATGCCCGCGCACTGATTTTTGCAATTCCGTTGCATACTAAAATTTCACCTACAACACACCTAAATAAGTATAAATTCAAGAACATATATATTTTTGTTGTTACCAAATATTGTATATATTAAACTGAAATTAAAATATTTCATGCAGTAAAAGATAAGTGTTTTAATTATGAATTGGTTTTTTCACTACACATACAACTGTTTCTTGCCAGGTATTTGACTTCCAATTGGATGATGAGGACATGGAGAAGTTAGCAGCGCTCGACAAACGAGCGAAAGGACGCATGTTTTTCCAAAATCAAAGTAAAAGGTATGAATATAAAAATTATAATTTTATTAAGTAATTTTTTAACTTTATATTTCAATTTAAATAATTAAAACACTTAATATACAAACAAGTATTTCTAGTTAGAATTTTAAAAATAAATTTGTACTATACCTACAATTAAGTAGCAGTTAAACATTAGGTTTAATGTTCACGCATAAATATTTTTATCGTATTAAAGCATAAGACAATTCATAAAATTACCAGTTTGTTACATTGTGCCAATTAATATGAAATGAAAAAAAATGTTAATTACATTTATGAAAAGTTTGCCTAACATATACATATATAACACATTTTTCTTCTTTCAATGCAAATAATTATACCATTTAAATTTTGTTCCTTAAGTTATTACATACATTTTCCTACAGTATTATCAAACCTTTACATCAGGTTAGTACGCCCCTTTTCAAGGATGAAGAGAATCACGTTGAACATAACAAAAAATATGTTCCTTTATGTAGCTAGCTTCTCATTAAATATAAAACGTTACTTACAGGGCCTCTGCTGTTCACACACGTTTCATCCGGGATCTTAAGTATTCAAACACGTCACGTCCGAAGACTCTTTTACTGATACGATTAGGACTAGCAAACCGCATATGCCCTTGTCCGCAAGGAAAACAAGTGACGGGCCTTTGTCCTTTTCTCCCTTGTGCGGGAAACTACGATTCCACTACCTACCTTGTCTCAGGGAAACCGTAATGTTTATAAGTGTCCTCTATTTTTCAGAGTTCCTTTAATAACAGGCATAAACAAATATTTGTTTATGTTTCCGTCCTTACAATAATTACCCTTCACCTCTTGGGATTCCTTCTTGATGCTAGTCGATTGTTCACTGATTCCTACTGAACGACTGCGCAGTCGATTTTTTACTGGGGTCACTATCCTTTTTTCAATTCAAAAAATAGTTAATGCAGCGTAGACTTGGGTAGTACCGGATCCAGCTGGAACCTGAAAGTAACAACAAACACACAAACACTCAAGAGAAAAACTGAAATCAATGTATATTATATTTCTTTTTTCAATTCCAAAACGAGATACCTAATATGCCGTTGGCACCCCGCACTCGAAAAAGCAGATTGCCACATTTTTGTGAAATTTTCCAAATGTAATGAAATAAGGAATATGCGAGGGTAAATGCCAAAACACTATATATATATAGTGTTTTGGCACTTATATATATATATATATATATATATATATATATATATATATATTTGCAAAGTGCACATACTGGCACCAAATACTATTTGGCTAATTTATTAATTAAACATCGAAAAATATTCGTGCCTCGTGGATCTCAAATGACTACTAGTACGCAAATTCGTGCTTCACATATATATTGAATTTAAAAATAAAATAGTAATAAATACATAAAGTAAAAATTACTATAGAACCCACACAATGAAAAGATTTTATAACACACATTAGAGTAGGGCTTAAAGTGCTACTGTGCATTACTATAAATTAGCCAATATTAAACTGTTTTAATAAACTATTAAAATGTTACTAATACTACATGTACAAAAATATTATTAAAATTTAAGTGTTAAAATTTGCAAATGTGCATTCATATTGGTGCTAAGAAATAGTACCAAACATTAACAAAATACACAGTTATCAAATTAATGACCAGCAGCTCTGATGTATATGTTAGATGTTAAACAAACCTCTGCCAAGTATGCGGTAACTATAGCTGTGGCTACTCGCCTCTTCTAGTGACCATACCGCAGCTCTTAGCGGGCAGGATTAATTCTTCAACGAGTAAGAAACTCGCTATCACCACTCGCCTCGACTTTGGTAAGAGATGAACTCGCTGATGGTCATTCCCTTCGTAATTCTCATTCCAAGTAAATTCTCTCAGCTATTTACACTGGAACACGAAAAACTGATTTGTGAAAATATCTCTGCCACTCGTTGCTCACAGAGAAAGTGATTGTCGTTCACTGTTGGCGCACTGCAACACCTAGTCCTCTATAGTTTGGCTCGAAGGCTCTCGAGCTCTGGCGGACTCGTCTGCTCTCTCGTACTCGTTGGTTTACTTGTCCGGTTTCATGCTTGTGTAGGGACTAGAATCATTCAGAGATGTCGTTAGGAGTTCTGCCTCCCCAAGTTGTCATCTCTTGTTTGGTCTGAGTGAGTGTTGCTCTTTTGTTCTGGACTTAAATTAGTAACGAGACTACTCGTGCTATGCCCCTGCCAACTACTCTACTGCCCCTTAATATAGTTCGGTGTAACTCTTTCTTCAACATATCTAACTCGTTACTTAAAGAGCAAGTATTAATTTGTCGACTATGGACTCATTCCCAGAAACCTCGGAACTGGTAACGTCAATGCTAACACTTCATTGGTGGTCTGTAGTGACAGGGATTAACCTTACAATGAAGATGTCCTTTGGTTGTCAAGGCGGATGGGCAAAACTTCGTCAGGTCTTTCGAAATTGAGTAATAGTTTAATAGAGCATCACTGCCGGTCTCTTTAGGTCTGTTATTCTGTCTCATCGTTAGGTTTTCTTGGGTTATTGACTCCTAATCATGGAAACTCTCCACTCCAGCTGGTGTTTTTTGCTTGATTTGTTGAGGTTATTGTTCCAGAGCACTCCACAGTAATTTAGACACACTGCCAAGTATGTGCTTATAACTCCAAAGAGCCTGCAGAAAAGGTTGCACTATGGTTGTACCTCCAAGGAGCTTGGTTGTATACAAAGGTGGACTGCCATAAATAATAAAGCGATTCCCTGTTACAGCAAAGTAAGCGACAATGTAGAAACCCTAATGCACTGCTGAGACTCGTCACCAAAACCAACTGGGTAAAGGTAAATGAACACCAGTAATAAATGTGAGTCCTTTCTCCTACCACTCCATTATACAAGAAGCCTGTTGTGGAAGCCTGCTGGAGAGCCACTGCCCTGTTGGCCGGCTTATAGACATGATACGTGGGTGACTTGTGAAGATGACTAGCAAGAAAGAAGTTAAAAAGACCAAAAATCAGTGTAAGATCAGACCCAGGAATTAATCTTTTACAAAGAGACTTCAGTGTTGATTGTATTGGCGGACACAAGAAGCCACTGAATGGGGCAGAACACTGAAACTATTGCAAAACTTTTTGAACATGTTTGTTCACGGGAACATTACCCTGTCAGTTTAGGAATCTGAGCCCTTGCACACCCATCCCGAATTTTTCCTTGGGACATTAAGAGAAAGAGAGAAAGGTACATAATGTGACACCCACATATTTGAGTAAGGGGACAGATTTATATGACATAAACAGAAACAGGCAAAAGTAAAAATTGGAGAGAGGCATCGGCCACCAAATTTGTGAAATGCAGAACATGGACATGCTTACTTTTATAAAATTTTACCAGCTCAGGAACATAAAGCAATGCTAGAAGTGCACTCCAAGATGTCGCCTCGGGTCTATGCTATGGCAGCAGGCACCAATCCTGCACATGGAGTGCTGTTAGCAATGGAGCCAAGGCAGAAAATGATGCATGGCGGTCTGGTGACAGAAGAAAATACCTAAAGTCCCTCATAATCAACGTGCATCAGAACTGTCACCCATAGTGTGTATCATTAGAAACTCCTGATGAAGTTACCATGCCCACTCTCAATTCAAACATGGCTGAACAATCTGAGACCTAATGCACAAGCTGAGGGTCCCTTTTCCTAAAGGTGCTCGTTAATGATGTGCCACAGGAGGTGGCCACTCCTGAATAGGCATTTATACACAATGCAAATAAAATTCTTGGCTGGTAGCATGTCGTTTCCCGAGATCACCTAGGACTTCCACATATAGCAAATAATTAGGGAATGTGCAGGAGGCGATTTTCACCTCATTCTGCAGTGCTACTTTACAGTCCACAGGGTGCTTTTAAATACACACATAGTTTACCTTAGAGTCACCTCCTGTAAAATAGTGGACTACATCAGCACAATGTGCTGCCAGTCATACAGTGCAAATCTTCTACTTATAAGAAAAAATCATATTGTGGTTGCTGTATAGAGGAGGGGCACAAGATTAAATAGTATCCTGAGTACTCCGGTAACATGTGTTAATTAAATATGGGAGAAATATGAATCCGTTTCAATGTGTCAATGTGTCAATCTTAGGACTGCCCAGTAGAAGCTAAAAAGTTGATTATGGTTAGTTACATTCAGTTTAACATACAAAGGAGATAATTGGTCATGGTGGGACTGGAAGCTTACTGCCAGGTAAACCAGCATGACTTCCCGATCATTCAGGGTTTATACTCGGTCAAGGATAGACTCCAAGGACTTACAGACTGTAAGACTATGCTGGTGGAACATCCACCAATTCCAGGGGTCATGCACAATAATAAATTTGACATATTTGTATATGGTCAAATTTCCACCACACAACACATGGTGGTGGAACTTACAGACCAAAAGCATAACACAGTATATCTGGTTCCCTCTTAGTTTCAGCAACCTGATAACATCGCAGTACATCTTGTTCAGCATACCTATATTCTCGCTGGGCTAGGCTATCACAGATTAATACTATGCAAAAATGTAAATGTCAATTCGGAGCTGTGGCACCCCCCGCACACAGAAGCTAAGGGAAAAACCTTAAAAGTCTTTAACTTCAATGAACTCTATGCGCTTTATGAGTTTATACATCTGCCAACATATGTTTCCAATGCACACATAACCGATTCCCAACTGGACGCGGCCTTTGAAACAGGTGCGGCCAGGCGATGATAATGGACTGCAAAGTGATCAAGGAATTCTACAGTGATAACTGGCAAATAAGATTTGGCCTCACTATCTTATGGGAATTAAACCCGATAGAATTGTGACCAAACTTCGTATTTACTTCATCCACAAAATGACATATAGACATAAATCCGAATGAGTATTGTGGTTACTGTGGAGAGAAGGGGCACACGACCACCGAATATTAACTGAGGACTCTGGTATCGTGTGTTACCTGCACATGGGAGGGACATAAATCCTGTGTCCATGTAGTCTTATCTCAGGTCTGCCCGGTGCTGGTTAAAGAGTCGTCAATGGTTAGTTACATTAAGTTAGACATGCAGATGACTTCATTTGTTATGGCAGGACTGTAAGCCTACTGCCAGGTCCACCAGCCCAATGTTCTGACCATTGAGATTTTATACTTGGTTTAGAGCAGACTCCCAGGATGTACAGGCTGTAAGGCTTTGCTGATGTAATACCCACAAGTTCCAATTGTTGTCCACAATGATAAGTTGGACATATATGTGTGTGGTTAATGTTTCACCACATATCACATGGAGGTGGAACTTACAGGCCAACAGAATAAGACGATCTACCTGGTGCCCTCCTAGTTTCAGCAACCTGAAAACATAATGGTACATCTGGCTCAGCAGACCTATATTCTTACTGTGCTTGGTCGTCACAGAGGATTACTATGCTCAAATATGAATGTCAAGTTGGAGCTGTGGCATTCCCTGTACACAGAAACTATAAGAGTTTATACTTGTTAATGAACTCTATGTGCTAAAAGAGCCCGGACATCTGTCAAGATATGTCTCCAATGCAAACACCACTGATTTACACCAGGAAGTGGCCTTAAAAGGCCGTTGGTCTTTCTTTCTGTACTACCCAATATCCACGAGAAGATGATCAATGTCTGCTGACGAATTTCTTAGAAACAGAGGATGGACTCCATCTCCATTAATATGGTTTCCAATGTGCAACAGGTACTGAGAAAGTTCTCCACTATGTCTTGACTTGCATGGAGGGCACTCTGAGTAAACAAGTAGTTGGTGTCTTCCTGGACACCTCGGGAGCCTTTATAATTGTCTGTAGGCCACCCATTCTTAACCGTCTCCGTAGTTACAAACTCCTGCCGAAACTTAACAGTCTTTTAAAACACTACTTCAGACACCAGACAAGACTGATGAGGCTGAACACTGCTTCCATAGAAAATGCCCTCACTAACGAATGCACATAATGGATCGATACTAGGGCTGTTGCACTGAAAATCCCATTCGAAAAATACCTCTGTCTGCCATTGCCATAAGGCTGTCCACCCTCCAGTTACACTGATAATGGGTTCATCCTACTGCCAGGAATCTCGAGAAGAGAACTCAAATGCTAAAGTATAAGTGGTGACATGGCAACTCAAGAGCTGGCAATGGCTAATAAGCCCACATTCTCGAATAGTATGTACATATAGGCTGCTACGAGGCCAAATTTTTGGCGATGGTATCACTTTTCCAAGATCGAACTTTCAGGTGAGCAGCTGGTTTCTTGACGACCGTAAAATACTTGGGGTGGTGCTGGATGAATGTCTGATGTTCACACAACATCTTGCCTACGTGACTCAGAAATCGGTAGTGGTATTCCAGCATCTGCGGGATCTGGACCCCAGTGAAAATGTCCTTAAGACCAGAAACCCTGATGTCATTATATTGAAACCTCTTCATTCCAATCATCACATTTGAAGTTGTGGTTAGGTTCAGATGTGTGGGTCTGTTCTACATGAAGTAGCGACTGCTCTCGACATGAAGTGTAGCCCTGCTAGCGTTAACCAAGGCATTCAAAACTTTTTAAAATAATACCCTGGCAGTCCTGGAGGATGTGGTACCCCTGGACTTAGTGGTAGCCGCGAGAAGAGTGTTAGCCCCATGCAAAATAAGAAATGTATTCACACTTGCGCTTTCGAAGTTTCTGCATGAAAATACCATGAGAGCATAGCAGTCCTGGTGGGCAAGGCCGACACACCTATGCCATGTTCCCATCGATGGACGAAAAAATGGCCTCCTCATACTTCCAGGCACAACTGCACCATCTAGGACAGTCAGATAGTCGACTCTCTCTGTACTATGGTGTGAAGGACATAATGGTGCATTTGTTGACTGATTGTAGCAACATCGAGAAACATAATTAATATTAATGTGTGCCATTTACAATAACTCGTAATATATAATGTTTAAGTTTGGACTGCTTTAAAAAATTAAAATTTACAATAAAAATTATAAATTTATTTAAAAAGGTGGAGAATATATGTCATAAAATGTAATTAACACTTTAATATGACCTGGCCACTGACCACAAATCTGAAATAAAACTCTGTCCCTTCTCGTGCATCCACCGCCACTGAAATAAATGATTACATTCTTGATCTTCCTGAAGCAATCATTACTGAATCAATTTGTCAGTCCTATACTGATCCTCTTTCTCTTTATATTGGTTTGCCCCTGCTCTACCTTTTGCTTCGATAAAATAATAACTACATAAGTCCACCTCTTCCTCGATGTTTGCATCCACCACTGCTGCCATAAATGAGTCCAAATATTCTTTTCTTCGTACATCCGCCACTTCCGCACTATATTTGTCCACCTTTGCCCTTTCTTGAGCATCTCTATTTGTTGCACTACATTAATACGCTACTGCCCCTCCTGGTGCGTCACCACTGCTGAAATACATGATTCCACCTCTTCCTTTCCTCGTGCCACCGCTGTTGCCTCAGTATATTAGAATATTACTGTCCCTCCTTGTGCTTCCGAAACTGCTTCACAATATTGATTTTTCTTTGCCCCCTCCTCGTGTGGCCACCAATGCAGTACTATGTTTGTCCACCTTGACCCTTCTTCGCACGTCCGCAATTTTTATGCAACCTAAGTGCACCACTGCTCCTCTTCGAACGTCCACCTCTATTCGATTACATTAGTCCGCCTTTACTCCTATTTCGTGCGTACAAAACCTTTGCACTAAAAATGTCTGTCTCTGGCCATCCTCGTTTATACACCACTGCAGCACTTCATTTTTCCACTTTTGCTACTTCATGTGTGTTCGCAGCTTCTGTACTGAATGAATTCAACACTGCGCCTCCTAGTGCATCCAACATTTCTGTACTAAATTAGTTTTATCTTTGAAAGTAATTGTACAACCACAATAAGCGCAATACATTTTTTGACTTCTACCATTGTTCATCGTCCTTCATTGCTGCACGTCATTAGATTACCACTGCCCCTCCTTGTGCGTTCGTTACGGTGACGAGACATCGGTTCAGCTTGCTCATTTATGTGCATCCGAAAATGCCTTATTATATTTGTCCAGCTGTGCCACTCCTCTTGCGTTCGTTAATGCTGCACTGCTTTAGTCCACCTCTTTCCTTTCATTTGTGATTGACATTCTGGCATTTCATTAGTCCAGCTCTTTTTTGCTCAACTTTCTTCTTAAAACTATAGCACCAAAACTTTATCGCATTTCCAATTGGGTCTGGTTTATTTATACCTGATGCACTGCATTAATCAGCCACTGACCTTTCTCTTTTTTTTCCGACACTGCCGCAATGCAGTGGTCTACCTCTGCCCTTCCTTGATCACCCACTTTTTCTTTACTTCACTAACTTCCCTCCTCCCATTCTTTTGTATACACCATTGTCGCCCTAAATTTTGCAACCTCGATCCCTTCCTCATAAATTCACCACTGCTACACTACATTAGTATGCCTCTGCCATATCAACTTCTGCTATTTATCGAGGTTCCAAAAGTGTCGCAGTTTATTTAAACACTTCCGTTATTAATTCTTAGTCCGTCATTGATAAACTACATTTGTACATTTTAGCTTCTTCTTATAAGTCAGCCACTGATATGCTGCATTGTTTCACCTTTTTAACTGTCACTACTGCACAACATCCGTACACCTCTGCCTTCCTCATGCATATTTCATTGACATACGGCATTAATCCACCACTAGCCCTACTGGTAGGTCCACCACTTTTAATTTATTCGCCTTTAAGAGATACTCTAAATTTTTCCACATCTTACCTTCCCTGTCCATCCTCATTTGCTGCAATAAATAAGTACGCGTCTGCCAATCCTGGTGTATCCACCACTGCTGCAATATATTTGTCTACCTCTGCCCCTCTTTGTGCCCTCTGTCCATCCTCTTAATTGCCGCACTGCATTAATCAGTCTCTGCTTGTCCTCATAAAGTCCGTTAATGCTATGCTACATTGATTTACCTTTGCCCAGTCTTGTGCTTCCACCATTGCCTTGTTAGACTACTTTATCACTGCCCCTCATCATGTGTCCAACAATTTTTTCCTAACTTATTTTGCTTTTGCCTATCTTGTACATTCATCCCTAAAACACTACATTTGTACATCCCATCCTTTCATTGTGTTTTTGCCATTGCTGCACTACATAAAACTACCAATGCAGTTCCATTTGTGTTCGCCTATGCTATATTACGTTAGTTCACCTATGACATCCTATTTGTTCACTTCTGCCATACTACATTTATCTACATCTGCCCCTACTCGTGTAACAGCCACGACGGCAATACATTAATATGCCTCTTCCAATTTAATGTATCCAAATTTTCTGGAATACATAAGTTTACCACTTTCCATCCTGAAACAAGCACCAGTTCCCTAGTACTTTTGGGCATTCTTTATTTTTCTTGTAATTATCACGTTCTCACAGTGCAAAATCTAATGTCTTATTATCTATAAAAGTCCACCATTCCTATGCTACATTGGTTTACCACTGCTCATCATTGTGTGTCTTCCACTACCACACTACATTTGTCCACCCCTGCCCTTTCTCATGCTTGTGCCACTGCTACACTACATTAGTTCATTTTTTCCCATACTTAAGCATGTGCCACTGCTGCCTAAGAATGGTCCACCTCTAACCTACTTCATGCGTTCAACTTGATACACTAAATAATTCCACTTTTACCCCTATTAGAGCACCCACCACTACTACACTACATTGGTACGCATTTGCCAATGCTGGTACGCCCACCAATTCCACACATTACATTTTTCCATCTTTGGTCTTCTTAATATATCTGCTAATACCACACAAAAATTTTTCCTCTTTGCCTTTATCTAGCATCCTACAATGCTTCGCAACATTAGACAGCCTTTGCCTCAACTTACCCATCCACTACTGCTGAAATAGTTTAGTCCAATTCTGTTCATTTTCACGTATCCATCACTTCTGTACCAGACTTGTCCACCTATACCCTTTTCCCTGCATCTGCGGATGCTGCCATACATTAGTCAGCCTCATCTATTTCTCGGTTGTCTGCTACTACTCCACTTCATTTGTTTACGACCACCAATGCTGCTCTAAAAAGCCTTATTATCTCTTTTATCGTTTGTCTGCAATTGATACGAAGAATGGTGCACTCCTACCCCTACTAGAGCATCACCACTGTGACACTACATTTCAATAAATCTGACCCCTCTTGAGTATGCCACTATGCCATACAATATTTTGCCTCTTACCATCGTCATGCATCCTCCATTGTCGCAGTACACAAGTCCAACTCTGTACTTCCTGGGGCGTCTGCCTTTGCGATACAAATTCAGTGCACATCCACCCCTACTTGAGCATACACTACTGCTGCCCTACATTAGTTTACATCTACCCCACCTCAAGATATAACCACTCCTGCACTAAATTACACAAACTCATCTCATCCTGGTGCATCCAACATTGCTGCATTATATGTGTCAAACTCTGCATTTTATTGTGGATCCGCAATAGCCACAAAACATTTTTGCACCTCTGACCCTTTTTTTACCATCTTCAGGTATATACCACTGCAACACCACATTTGTCCATTTGTTGATTTTTGCCATTGCATTCACTACTGCAGCAATACATATAACAACTATGCCCTTCCTCGTGCGTCCAACATTGCAGCACTCGTTAAACCATTACTGCTGCCCCTCATGCGTCTACCACTTATAGACTAAATTGGTTCGCCTTTGTATATCCTTGTGCGTCTACCACTGCCGCAATAATATTTACACCTCTACTTTTTCTCATGTGTCTGCCTTTGTCGCACTTCATTTCTCCACATCTTCCTTTCCTCGTGTGTCAGTCATTGCGTCACAGTAATCCACCTCTGACCCTCCTAGAGGGCACGCGACTGCTGCGTCACAGTAATACACCTCTGACCCTCCTAGAGGGCACGCCACTGCTGCGTCACAGTAATACACCTCTGACCCTCCTAGAGGGCACGCCACTGCTGCGTCACAGTAATACACCTCTGACCCTCCTAGAGGGCACGCCACTGCTGCGTCACAGTAATACACCTATGACCCTCCTAGAGGGCACGCCACTGCTGCGTCACAGTAATACACCTATGACCCTCCTAGAGGGCACGCCACTGCTGCGTCACAGTAATACCCCTATGACCCTCCTAGAGGGCACGCCACTGCTGCGTCACAGTAATACACCTCTGACCCTCCTAAAGGGCACGCCACTGCTGCGTCACAGTAATACACCTCTGACCCTCCTACAGGGCACGCCACTGCTGCGTCACAGTAATACACCTCTGACCCTCCTAGAGGGCACGCCACTGCTGCGTCACAGTAATACACCTCTGACCCTCCTAGAGGGCACGCCACTGCTGCGTCACAGTAATACACCTCTGACCCTCCTAGAGGGCACGCCACTGCTGCGTCACAGTAATACACCTCTGACCCTCCTAGAGGGCACGCCACTGCTGCGTCACAGTAATACACCTCTGACCCTCCTAGAGGGCACGCCACTGCTGCGTCACAGTAATACACCTCTGACCCTCCTAGAGGGCACGCCACTGCTGCGTCACAGTAATACACCTCTGACCCTCCTAGAGGGCACGCCACTGCTGCGTCACAGTAATACCCCTATGACCCTCCTAGAGGGCACGCCACTGCTGCGTCACAGTAATACACCTCTGACCCTCCTAGAGGGCACGCCACTGCTGCGTCACAGTAATACACCTCTGACCCTCCTAGAGGGCACGCCACTGCTGCGTCACAGTAATACACCTCTGACCCTCCTAGAGGGCACGCCACTGCTGCGTCACAGTAATACACCTCTGACCCTCCTACAGGGCACGCCACTGCTGCGTCACAGTAATACACCTCTGACCCTCCTAGAGGGCACGCCACTGCTGCGTCACAGTAATACACCTCTGACCCTCCTAGAGGGCACGCCACTGCTGCGTCACAGTAATACACCTCTGACCCTCCTAGAGGGCACGCCACTGCTACGTCACAGTAATACACCTCTGACCCTCCTAGAGGGCACGCCACTGCTGCGTCACAGTAATACACCTCTGACCCTCCTAGAGGGCACGCCACTGCTGCGTCACAGTAATACACCTCTGACCCTCCTAGAGGGCACGCCACTGCTGCGTCACAGTAATACACCTCTGACCCTCCTAGAGGGCACGCCACTGCTGCGTCACAGTAATACACCTCTGACCCTCCTAGAGGGCACGCCACTGCTACGTCACAGTAATACACCTCTGACCCTCCTAGAGGGCACGCCACTGCTGCGTCACAGTAATACACCTCTGACCCTCCTAGAGGGCACGCCACTGCTGCGTCACAGTAATACACCTCTGACCCTCCTAGAGGGCACGCCACTGCTGCGTCACAGTAATACACCTCTGACCCTCCTAGAGGGCACGCCACTGCTGCGTCACAGTAATACACCTCTGACCCTCCTAGAGGGCACGCCACTGCTACGTCACAGTAATACACCTCTGACCCTCCTAGAGGGCACGCCACTGCTACGTCACAGTAATACACCTCTGACCCTCCTAGAGGGCACGCCACTGCTACGTCACAGTAATACACCTCTGACCCTCCTAGAGGATACGCCAATGCCGCGCCTCATAAGTTCACCATTATAAGGGCTAGAATAAAATAAAAATATTATGGAATTTAAAAAACAGTCTAACGAAACAAAATAATATTAGTATTAAAATAATAGAAGTAAATATAAAACCAAAAAGCTAACTGGGTTCCTACGGTGTTAGGTTTTAAGAATCAGGCAAGAAATTTTTAATATAATGTGTTTTTTTTTGGAAACAGAAATAAAGTTTTAACAACCAAAAATAATATAGCACAGAGTATGTATTAAAATGCAAATTATTTTATTCCTTACTGAAATGTAAACTACAAAGTTATAGGCTGCACACGACTGTAGTTAAAAAAGGAATAGGTAAGATGGGGCAAAAATCCGCGTGGGGCAAAGGTCCTATCTTGGAATATTTCGTATAAATGAAAACTGTTGGCAACATTGACACAGTCAAGAAAAGTGTTGCCATTGTGGTCGTTTTTTGCTATGTGTGTTGTGCCAGTGTATAACACCTAGCGAACATAATGAGGTAAGAACTAATTTACTATAATCTGATGTAATTTTGCAGCAATACAAAACAATGTATGTCGCCGGGAACAACGATCGGGAAGGATTTATGAGACCACAGTAAGAAAGTGTGCTTCTTTATGGTTACTGTGCATTGGTATTAGTAGAGATTGTCAAACACAGGTAGCAGCAGCAGTCGCGCACAGGCCAGACTGGTCTCTGGGGCAAGCATCCGCAACTAATGACGGGGTAAAGATCCGCACTACATGTTTCATGCGGATCTTTGCCTCTCGCCCCTGTATGCCTAACTTAGGCCTACATAAATTAAATTTAAAATAATGTTTTAATTTGAAGTCTCAGCCTCTCTAATGCTCAATATTTTGCTGTGGGTTTAGGCTCTTGGAGGAAAATGTTTTGGCAATGTAAATGGTCATTGCATTCCTTTATTTTTCATTGCAATATCCACATATTTAACTTTACTAACTATTGCAATGAGTTCTGACTCGAGTTATGCAAATTGTAGCCCTTTTCATGCAATGGCTTCGTCACTTTCAGGAAAAGGTGCGATCTGACATTGATCATTCTGTATTGCTTCGGCTGGATAATCATTTGTGACATTTGTCGTTAGAAGCAATTAACTTCTGCCGTGACCATAGCAAACATTTTCTGACACTTCCACCCCGCAGTAGCCAAAAAATGCAACTACTTGACAGAAGCTTTTTCGGACCACTGAAAGCTTTCTATGCTGATGAATGCAACAAATGGTTAGTGTCACATCCTGGAGGAAAATAAATCCCTACCAGTTTTGTGAATTGTTCGGTAAAGCTTATGAAATGTGTGCAACATTAGAGAAAGCAGGAAATCCATTTAGAGCATGTGGGATCTGGCCTATCATTTTGACGTATTCACGGACGAAGACTTTCTTCCTTCTAGTGTCACTGATTTCGCACAAAATAGTGAACGTTGTAGTGAAGAACGTGGAGATAACAGAGCAGAATCTTCTCAAGTGGACAAAGAAGTTGACTCAGAACAGTCAATGTGTCAAACTCAAGATATTCGTAGGTCAGTTCCTAATGTGGACGATCCTAATCGTGTGACTCCTCCATACACATGTGAACCATCAATAGTCTTAGACATAAACAAGCCAGGTTGCTCAGGCGCTAAAGCTAGAACTCCAGTTTCACCAAAAGAAATCCTTCCAATGCCAAAGAGGTCTGAGCAAACAAAACGGAATAAAAGAAGCAAACATTCTGAAAAAATATCCAGTTCACCATACAAGAATAAATTGCTTGAACATCTGAAAGAAAAGGAGAACAAAAATGGCTGATAAAGACGAGCGAAGGAAAAAAAAAAAGATTTGGAGTTAAGAAAGGAGATGTTAAACAAGTAAAATCAGCCATTCAGTCAGACAAAATACAGTGCCCAGGCTGTGAGGCATTGTATGAAGACCCACCTAACGAGGACTGGATCCAGTGTACTTCATGTGAGGCACGAAAACTGTAGTGCATATGAGGACACACTAAACTTTGTGTGTGATTTGTGTCAATGAAGCTCCAGAATTGAACCTGTCTGTAAACTACTAGATAAATGTTGTATTTGTCCCTTCACTGTGTCAATGCTGTTACTGCATCTGTTCAATTTTTTATTTTATTTTATGCCAAGGCATAAATGAGAAAAAATTATATTTTGGATACATTGTGTAAGTTGAAGTTATCTACTTTTTACTATGTCTACTATCATTAGTCTATTGCCATTGGGTTTCTTTAACTTTTCATTGGTTTATTTAATTTCAAATTTGTAGAGCTAGAATATTTTTAATTTTCTATTTATGTATATATTTTAAGAAAGTTAGAATTTTATTTTTAAATTTGACACTGTTTTACATATATTTAAGCAATATTTTCAAATTTATGAATTATATTGTCTATTTAGATTTTTGGACTCTTTGTGTGATTTTGTAATTTCCTGTTTACAACTTCCAATGTGGTGATATTTTACAATAAGCATATTATAATAAATATAATGTTTTCCTGTAGATAATAAGTGTTGATCGCTGTGGGTTTAGATGTTGAAAGGTGCGGGTATTTGCCCCACTCAATTCAGATCTTCGCCCCACTAGTGGGGTAAAGATCCGGATTTGCACATCTATCGATACTCGTAACTTATGAAATAATGCACTTGTTTTCCTACTGTTGTGAATATAACTGAATAACATTAATGTGTGTGTATTTCGGAAATGAAGAGAAAAACATCCTCCTGCTATTTGGACAGTCAGAATATCAATTTAAACCTTAAGTGCGGAGCTTTGCCCCATCTTACTTATTATGTTAAAATTATATATGAAGCAATTAAAATCTCACTGTTAAAACAAATATGGCAACGATGAATCACCAAAAATTCTGAGAATGTTTTATGACTCTAATCTACAAACAGAAAATTGAGAAACAAAAATCACTAAAAATTAATTAGATAATTACTTAATTAAAATTTGTAAATAATCGTTTCAATGTTCTAATGGTTTACCACTAAAGAATATACGTACCAAATTTCACGGCACAAGGCCTTTTGGTCTCCCCGCTACGCAAAAACTCTCATTTTCTATATAAATTAAGAATACATTTTGTGTTCTACTAATATATATTTTTTAAAACAAAATATATGAATAGTGATTTTTCCAAAAATATGTTGTCAGAAAATATATTAATTTTTTTTTTCCAGCTCGGAAGGCCATCCTGAGTACCCGTTCAAGGACCTCTACTGAATTTCAAGATGTTACTCAGAAAATAAACAAGGACAGAAATTTTTTTATGAATTAGTACATCAGTTTTGGATACTTATGCCATACAGATTTATACATCTTGATGTATTACTTGGAAATATTTGTTATAAATTATGTAGATCTATTAAAAACTTTTTTCTTGAGGACTAATTAATTTGTCTCATTTTAATACTATTTTAGTGAAAAATATATATTTTTTATGAAAATAAGAAATGAACACAAGAAATTGTATTTCATTATATCATATTAATATCTTTTAAGAATTTAATGTCTTAAAAAATACATCATATAAATGGAAACATTGTACATAAGTGTTGTGGGATATAAGTGATAAATAGGCTAACATAAGTACTATAAAACCATTCCAAATATTCATACAGATTTTTCAGTATAGGTACTATGGAAGCCCAAAATTCAGGTGGCTAAAACTATATTTTAACCAGGGTCTCAAAAAAAAAAGGTCCTATATCTTTACAATTATCAACCTATATTAATACAATGTGTAAAAAAGACCTCACTTAGCCAAACATCAGTCATGACAGTAGTTCATAAAATAATTTCCATTTACTTGGTTCTGGGTGAGGATTGGGTTTGTCGGCTGCCATCTTGCATTGTGACATCTCAGCGACCATCTTGCATGAACTTGAGCTGGACTCCGACAGCCATCGTAGATGATTTTGACCTTGAAAATGACCCCAAGAGCTATTTTGGATCTGCCATCTCGGATTCAGCCATTTTAGTTATGTCACATCCGCCATTTTGTTTTCTAGAAATTAACGCAATTTAAATTATGACGTATACATTGAAATTTAGTATGGCCGCCATATTGAAAATCCATAATTATTATTGAAAAAGTACAGAATACATATTAAATTTAATAAAAAAATATGAAAATACAATATTTAAAATTTTTAAATAAAAACCCACTTAGGTCAAGGAGTCTTCGGTTTGAAAATATTGAGAGCGAAGCCACCAACAGACTGATAGGTATACCACCAAATATACCAAATTATTTGGCCAACCTGTTTGACGTCATGTCCACTATTTGAATCTTGTCATCTTGATTTAGTCTGTTGGTGGCCACCATCTTGGACTATGCCATTATAGCTGCAATCTTATTTACGTATGATGGAGGCAACCATCATTTTCATTACTTGTTACTCACCAACATCTTGTTTTCAGTACTTGATACCAGGAGCGCGAGTATCACATATTACCCACACAGCACGGATTGTCTGAAATACATCCAGCAGATATCCAAGGTATTCAGAACGTATCCATGTCAGTTTTTATAATCCAATGGATATATACTGGACATCGTAAAAAGATATCCATATAACCATATAACGGGGATGTCTGATAAATATGATATCTATGGATATATCAATTTTTTGTGTATTTTTGTTTTAGTTTTTAACATTTTTATTGGAGCTGCATAATATTACTATATTTTGTAACTTTCTGTTATTTTCATTAATTTCAACAAATTACACATTTCCTACGAATCTAGCCCATAGGCCAACGCGCCATATTAGTTTTCTGTGAATGCTCGTGTGTCTTTACTTCCTGTTTCATGTTTGCTCTTGTGTGATTGTGTTTTGCTTGCATAAAGTGTTTGCGCGTGTTATAAATATAAATATTTGTTATAAAATTTAGATATATTCTGGATATTACATAGAATACATTTACCTTGCACATTGAAATCAAGCCAAATATCCATTAGACATGTATAAAATATTGCTTATAGATATCCATATTTTGGATATTAGGCGGACATTTGGAGATGAAATGGATATCCATTTGATATTTGATAGATATTATGGATATCCAGTGGATGTTCAAAATATTCCATTGAAATATTCGTTAGATATAATTTAGATATATGTGTCCTGTGTGGGTTACACACGTCTTCTGCGAAAAGGCACTACCCCAATATTAGTTTAATTTTTTTCCCGCTAGTGTGCAGTAGTATATTTCCAAATGCCCGCCATATTGTTGGCCATATTGGCCGCCAACTTGGAAGTTCGTATTTATTTAGCTAGAAATAAAAAATCACACAATAATGTGTTGAATGATTCGATTTATTCATGTCCTTGTTTCGATACGTGATCGACGAATAAAATTTAATTTTAGATAAACAACTTTAATTTCAATATATATGGTGTAAAATTATAAAAGTGTCTTAAATTCCTCTAGTCACAACCTCCAGTAAGCCGATAGTGACATTTTGGCTACCATATTTAAAAATATGCAATTTTTTTAGCTAGAAATTCTGGGAGAAATCGAAAAATTAAAAAAAAACATTAATTTACTAATTAATTCGTTCGATTCCAGTCCTTGATTTGATCCTTGCTCGATGAAAAATGTTTAATATGGTAAAAAAAATATTTAATAAAAAATTGTCAAAATCATAATACATGCTTAAATTCCTCATATATCCTTCAATAAGCCAAGGATGACATATTTCCCGCTTTCTTGAAAATCTGTGATTTTTTAACTACAATGCGAAAAATTTCAAAAATCACCAAAAAATTTCCTAATAATGTATTACCTGGATAGATTTATTTTATAATTTAAGTCATGCCTTTGTCAATACAGAAAATAATTTATGCTTTTAAATATTTATTAAACAATCATCCTCACTGCAAACAAATATTCCTACCGACTGAATAAATATGTTACTCAATATAACTACGTCAACACCGGAGGCTGTATTTTGTGCACTTTTTTAAAAATATATTTACAACTACAATTATGTAGCCTAAGTGTCTCTGAATCACGAAGCCAGGTCATGTACAATATCAATCGTTATACACCAAGCGTCTCCGAACGCGAGGCCTTCTTGGACGATACCTGTTATACCTTTCAATTAAGCAATGACCTTTTTCAAGCAGACAAGATTCTCGGTACAGTTAGACCTAAAGAACCGATAAAATTAATTACAAGAAAATAGACTAAAATATCATGTTTTGCGCTTACTGAAGAACCAAGAATTCCTGAAAAATAGTTTTATCAAGACCAGAGGTTTTGAACCAGTAAATATTTAGAGCCGACTACAGACTTGACACCGCACATTTAATAAACGGCTCACATTCAGAAAAGAACACGCAATGCACACACTCGAAGCACAATGGAAATGCATTTCTCACACTGGACACGCACTGGACATACACTGTACACACAGTGGACAAGGAATGAAAACACTAGATATAAAATGTACACCCAATGTACCCACTGGACACGAAATGCACACACTGGACAAGTCTGACTTTCTAGATATAAAACAATCATTTTGAAATCCAAAATATAATCAATTTTTAAATTTTATACAAGTAAAACTAGTTATTATTGATTGTAGGCAGCTTTCCTCAGTTCTTTAAGTATTGAGTGTACTTCTTTGATTTGCGTATATTTTCCTTAACTAATCCAGTCCAGTGAATGTTACATTTAAAGAATGAATGAATATATATAATGGCATGCATAATAATATGTTTAACATAAACCTGTTACAAATATGGTTATGCTTAAAACATTAATAAATATATTAGGCATAATGAAAACATAAAGTTTTATGTATTTACTGATCTGAATCTTCAAGACGTTAGTTGGTTTTCTCCGTGTGCTCCTGGTTAATCTGGCAAGATAACTGGTGGTGCTCTCCATGTGTTTCAGATTATTTCTGAGAAAACAATCTCCACATGATTTTTTCCTTTTTGATATGAGACAGTTTTTCGTTTGGTTGGCAAATTCCTATTACCAACTCGGTAGATAAAATATTATCTATCATGTGAAAATGAAACGAAATAGGATACATAACTGAGTCCATTTCTTTACCTTGAGACAGCTGACAAACACTATCCTGCAAGACGAACTTCCAACTCCTTGTAGTTTAGGAAAGACCTCCTTCTCGTGCGACCTTGCAAGACTATCCCGCTTTCCACATAATAAATAAATAACATTTACCTTTAACACATTACGTGGCATCATTTGTTGGTATGAATAGAAACTACTTGCAACCAGTTTCTTGTATGAGATAAATTAACTCCCGCTGACGAAATATTAAATATCTTTTTAAGTAAATGATATAATTTAAAACTGTAAGTTTGCATCTGGTATAAGTCGCAGAAGCTATCAGGTATCCTGGTACGTTGCCTGCAGCTTTATTGGAATTACAAAGGTATAATGTAATTTATGCAGCAAGGTAAGTCCTGAGAAAGAATGCTAGACGTCACGAGCAGAATGATTATGTTAAAAACTCACCCCTTTAAACGTTAAGCTGTGATAGGTGCAACAGGTGGTTTACACGAATTGATAGCTTGAATATGCATGGCAGGACTTGTAAATACGTGCCCAGTTACTTGGTAGACAAGCAGTGGCGGATCCAGGATTTTGGTTTGGGAGGGGCTTGACCCAGCTGAGACTAGGCTTTATATCAAGGCAAACACTAAAACAATAGTGGACCCAGATGCTTTTGGAGGGGGCTTGAGCCCCTTAGCCCCCCCTCTGGATCCGCTACTGTAGACAAGATATTGGACATCGATAAAGCCACTGCACTAAAGAAGAGTGTGCTACATGACGAGTATAATTTTCAATGTCTTGAACGTGATTATGTTCATAGCTCTCCTGATCTCGACAAAGAACATAATTTAAAGGACAGTAATTATTTAAGGGAGAATAAAGACAATGGAAGTATCATTACCATGATAAGTGAGAATACATTCAAGCCTATCTCAGGTAGATCGTCCATACTTTGTAAAAAGATAGACACTTAAATAGAAAGCTTGTAGACGATGAAGGAGCTTTGAAGTAAAAAAATTCGAATTCTAACAGCAGGTGAAGATGCAGACTCCTATAATTATGGCGACAGTGACTTTGAAGCTGGTGACGAGACCAAATACTGTGATGAATCACCTAAAGCTGGCAAGATGGAAGACTGAGATGAAGCCCTGAGACCAAAACGAAAGAAACGACCTGGTAAAAGTAAATTATTCTGATCAAGCTTATGCTGATCACTGGGACAAATCAGGAGACTTGAAATTTCTTAAAAAAATTAATAATAATAATTCCACGAAGTTGACGTAAGCGAAAGAGTTTGATTACACATCACGGGGAGATCCTAACTTATTGGTCAACTCCGTTGGTCACATCGATTAGTGGAGGAAAATACACGCACATCGAATAAGTAGCGTCCCTACTTAAAGAAGTGAGGGAATCTGGCTACATACAATAATCACTTGTTTTACTTGCAAGTGTGTAAAATAAAACAAAATATGTTTTGGATTTAAAAAAAGATTGTTTCATTTCTCGAAAATAACTTTTATAAGTAAAATTGATTTCTCACGACTGTGTGTCCAGTGTGTGCATTGCATGTGCATTGTGTGTCCAGTGTGTGCATTGCGAGTTCTTTTATAAATGTGAGTCTTTTCTTTAATGTGCGTAGTCAAATATGTAGTCAGCTGTAAATATTTACTGGATCAAAAACTGTGGTCTTAATAAAAACATTTTTCAGGAATTCTCGGTTCTTTAGTAAGCGTAAAACACGATATTTTGGTCTAACTTCTTGTAATTAATTTGATCGATTCTTTAGGTCTGACTGTACCGAGACTTTGTTGAAAGGTATAACAGGTATCGTCTAAGAAGGCCTCGCGTTCGGAGGCGCTTGGTATTTAATGATTGATGTTGTACATGACCTGGCTTCGAGGTTCAGAGACACGTAGGCTATATGGTTGTAGTTGGAAATATATTTCAAAAAAAGTGCACCAAATACAGCCTCCGGTGTAGACGTAGTGATATCGAGTAACATATTTATTCAACTGGTAGGAAACTTTATTTGCAGTGAGAATGATTATTTAATACATATTTAAAAGCATAAAGTACTTTTTGTATTACTAAAGGAACGAACCAAGTAATGAAATGAATCTATCCAGAAATTTCATTAATAGGCGTTTTTTTTTTTTTTTTTTTTTTTTTTAGTTTTTCCGAATTTCAAGCTGAAAAAATTACAAATTTCAAGATAGCGGCCAATATGTTATCCTCGACTTACTGGAGGATAATAGATGATGAATTTAAGCAGATTTAGGATTTTGACCACTTTTACTAAAAAATTTTTTTTACCTCCAATAAACAATTTTGGAACGAGAAAGGATCAAATCACAGACAGAAATCGAAGGAATCAATCAGTTAATTAATTAGTATATTTAATTCATACTTTTTTCCTTGGAATTTATACCTAAAAAATTAAAGATTTAACAAATTGTAGCCAAAATGTCATCATCGGCTTACTGGAGGCTGTAATTAGAGGAATGTTAGTCTATTTCAGGACATTAAACCATACATATTGAAAATCATATTTTTTTACACAAAATAATTTATTTTGCACAGATAAAGTATCGAACCATGAACACGAACAGAATGAAATAATTAATTCATTAATGAATAATATTTTTTTATGAATTTTGGATATTTTTTCCCGAATTTATAGCTAAACAGTTACGTATTTTATGGTGGTAGCCAATATGTCCGAAAATATGGCGGGCACTTTGGGAATAAATATTGCTGAAATATAGTGGAAAAATGTTAAAATAATATCTTGTTAGTGCCCTCTATCAGATGATATATGTACCATGACACTAGCGATCGTGGTGTTAAGTACTGAAAACAAGATGGCTGCAATAATCTCTAAAATACAATGTGTGTACACGTTACACTAGTACTCCTAGTAACAACTACTGAAAATAAAGCTGGCTGCTTCCAGCAGATAAAGGATGGCAGATATTAATGTCTTTATCCAAGATGGTGGCCTCCAGCAGACCAAATAATATGGTGGCTGTGATGTCATAATCCAATATGGCGGTCTCTAGATGATGAAATGTTGGTGGCTCTATGATGGTGGACATGTCATCATCTTTGCTGGTATAATTTATATAATGGTATAAGTGGTGGAAGTCAGTCTGTCGTTGACTTCCATTGAGAAAGTATATGTCGCCATTATTTTTTTGCACTCACCAGGTTCGAACCAAAGTCTGCATTACATAATTGCGTTTTTTAAATTAATATTTTAAAAATCGTGTTTAATTGTATTTATTAAATTTTACATTTTCGTGCCAGTGCATGTATTGGAATACGATCAATATTCAACCTATCTCTGACGACACGGAAGCCATCTGGAGTAAAAATTCCGCAAAATTCCTAAAAAAATGACTGAAAATGACTCTTAAATCCTAGAAATTACCCTATTTCTAAAGAAAAAATTATGTTTTGAGGGAAATTTTTCCATTATTATTCCAGAAAAATCTGGAAAGGGCAAAATTCCTCGGAGACGTGCAATATTACTCGGAGAAGGGCAAAATTACTCGTAAGCCGCATCAGTGGTATGACCTTGACCCTGACTGTAAACTTGAAATCTCTAATATTCAACCGAAAAATACCCAATTTTTTTAAAAAAAGTTTCCTTCAAATGTTTAGTTCTCGAATCCATTTCAGTACTCGGATCGATTCGCGACGAGAGTAAATACATACGTAGTTTATGTAAAAAAAATTCAAAAAATCTTAACTGGAATTTAAATAAAATTTTCATACAAAAATTGTAAACGTCACACCCACCATCATATATTCTAGAAACTTTGATGCTTCGTAACGCTCGACATCTTAAAAATCCATAATTTTTATCCTAGAAAATAGGAAAAATTTTTAAATTCATAAAATATTTAATGATTAGATATTTTGAAACAATTTTAAAAAAAGGAATTACGACGTAGTTACCTCTGTTTGAACATGGCGAGGTCATTCGTTAAAATAATGATTGATTCCTTTGATCACTATCCTCGGTTAGATTCTTGGCCAGTGATAATAAAATCTAAAGCTTAAAATTAATTCAAATACAGTTTCCTATTTAATTTCGTGGTGTTTATTAACTACACTCTTACGAAAAACTACTCGATACAAGATACCTGTCCAACGAAATAAATATGTTGTCGCTTTGTCTACCATGGAAGTCTAATTTTTCGATGCATATAACACCTTCGAAACAGTTCATGTACAATGTAAGGCGTATAGGCCAAGCGTCTCCGAACCATGAGGCCAATCATGTCCTGAGTAAAGAATTATCAATGCTCTTTTGCCGTCAAAAAAAGAAGCACATTCAAAATAGAAATCACATTAGTCAAAAAAGGGGAGAAAAAATATAAAAAGGAAGAATCTTAAAAAACCAGCACTTTTAAAGAAAAGGACGCAGCTTTGGTCGAAAAATTAAACTTAGTATAATACGATATCGTCGCAGGAATACAGCTCAGGAATACGATATTGTCAGTAGAATAACATTGGTCACAAGAAGCAGTAGATTACAATGCCTCGAACTGTCTTCGACTACAACAGTCTTTGGTTCCAACAGTCTTTATCTTCAAGGCTCCAATTGCTCCAATGCGCCAATGCTTCAATTATACCAGTACTTCAATGCTCCAATGTTGCAATGCTCCAAAATCTTTAAAGCTCCAAAGATTCAAAGATAAAATTTCTCGAAAGTTGCAACCTATCCAAAGCTCCAATTGCTTTAATGCGCCAATCGCTCCACTGCTGAAACTGCTCCAATTCTTATAATGCTCTGATGCACCAATATTCCAATGTTCCAATGCTCCAATTGCTTAAAAACTCCAAAGTTCCAAATGTTTATTTGCTCAATTGTCCAACTGCTCCAATTATTTAATGCTCTAATGCTCTAATTGTTTCAGTGTTCCAAATGCTCAAAAGCTCCAATTGCTCCAAGTTCTCCAATGATCCACTGCTCTTATTCATCAATGATTCAATTGTTTCAAGGCTTCAAATGTTCCAACGCTTCAATTGCTCCAAGTGGTCCAATGTTCCAAAGCTTCAATTGCTTCAAAGCATCGTTTCACAAATTCTCTAATGCTCCAAGTACTACTAAGCTACAAAGCTCTAATTGTTCTAATGCTGCAACTGCTCCAAATGCACCAATGCTCCAATGGTTCTAATGCTGCAAATGCTTCAATGCTCCAATTGATTCAAAGCTCTCTTCAAAAATCCAAAGCTCCAAAAAACCAATTGTTCCAATATTCCAACTGATTCAATGCTTCGATGCTCCCAGTGCTCCAATGCTTCAATGAGGCAATTATTTAGTTGCTCCAATGCTGGAAATGCTATTATGCTCCAAGTGCTCAAATGCTCCAAAACTCTAATTGCTTCAATGTGACTATGCTCCAATGCTCCAAATCCTTCAAAGATCCAATGCATCAATGCTCCAAGTGCTCCAATGCTCCAAAAGTCAATTTGCTCCATTGCTAAATGCTCCAATAACTCTAACTGCTCCAATGCTCCAAAGCTCCATTCAGCAGCGAGAGTTAATTTATCTCAAAGATGAAACTTCGCCCAAGTAGTACCGATTCTTGCAACAACTAGCGCCACGTATTGTGTTGAGGTAAATATTGTTTATTTTATATTGGTTGCGGAATGCTCACTTACAATTGGAAATTGAGAATGGCTTCATTTTACATCATGGGGAAGAAAGTTTTTCTTGCATAATAGTGTTTTTTAGCTGTTTCAAGCATAGTAATACACTTTGTAATGTATATTTGTTCGATGTGTTGTACTTCTGGGTAGATTATTATGTTTTGAAACAGCTTAGAAACACTTAAGTGCAAGACTAACTTCCCTCTCCTTGATGTCTAACGAAGCCATCCTTCTTTTGCAATCGCGAGTGAGCATCCCGCATACAAAATAAAAAAAAATAATATTTACCTGAACACAATACGTGGCGCTAACTGTTTAAAGAATCGGTACTACTTCGGTCAAGTTTCATTATTGAGATATATAACCCTCGCTGCTGAATGAAGCTTTGTAGTATTGGAACAGTTAGAGCTATTGGAGCATTGATGCAATGGAGCAACTAGACCTTTGTATTATTGGAGCATTGATGTAATGGAACAACTAGACCTTTGTATTATTAGAGCACTTAGATCATTGGTGCATTGGAGCACTTGGAGAAATCAGAGCACTGGAGAATTAAAACAATTGAAGCATTAGAGCATTGGAACATTAGCTCATTGGTGCAATTGATGTTTTAAAGCATTTGGAGCAATAGGAAAATTGGAACATAGGTGAATTGGAACATCGGATCAGTTGGAGCATTAGAGCAATTTGAGTTTTGTTTATTTGGAGCTTTGAAGCACTTAGAACATTAAAGCATTGGCGAATTGGAGCGATTGGAGCCATGGAGCCAATGACTGTTGGAGCCAAATACTGTTTTGAGATAAAGGCAGTTGCAGAAATTGTATAGTACTGCATCTTGCGACCGATCATATCCTACACATGAGATCGTATTCCTGTGTTGTATCCCTGCAACGAGATCATATCGTACTGAGTTGAATTTTCGTTTAAAGCTGCGTTATGTTCGGTAAACATACTTCCTTTTTATTGGATGTGCTATTCTTTTTACCAAGAACGGATATCGATCGAATCAATAATTATTGTATTATTCAATTTATTTGATGCATTTTTGATTTCCCCCACCCCCTAATTTCTAGGTTAATAATTACGAATTTTCAAGATACAAGATGACATCTGTATCTTTCTAGTGGCTGGTGTGTGACGAATTTAAGCAGTTATTCTAATTTTTTCACCATGTTTTATTAAATAAATGGTTTCTTAATTATTTTTGTGCATTTATAAAGGATATAACCAAGGACCGGAATCAAATGAATGAATTAATATTTTAACAAAAGATATTTTTGATGATTTTTGGATTTTTTTTTTCCAAATTTCTGACTTAATAATTAGAGAATTTAAAGATGGTGTCCAAATGTTTAGATTGTGACCGTCCTGGAAATAATTGATTCCTGTTTTCTAGCGGCCAAAAATTAAACTACTATGGCTGCAGCGCCATCTAGCAGACTAAAACAATGTGTCGGCAGCTGTTCCAGTAAACGAAAACAATATGGCTATCATGATGTCATACTGGCTGACATAATATCTGCCTTGGCGTTAGTGGTGGGAGGACAGTCTGGAGGTGGCTTCGGTTGAGGAAAAATCCATCGCCATTTTTAAACAAAAGACCTAGCTGAGTTCGAACCATAAACTCCATGTCGTGTGTTTTTTTAAAAAAAATGATTAAACATTTTATTAATAAATTTTTTTATGGCTTTTGAAATTCCTTCCGAATTTATAGCATAGAAATTACGGATTTTCAAAATGATGGTTGTAAGGAAACAGCAACGTTTCTAGAATCTAAGATGACGGGTGTGTGTAAGAAAATTTTTATTAAAATTTTATTTATGGTCGTATTAAGATTTTTTTTTTTCATACATAAATTACAAATTTACTGTGGTCGCGAATCGAACCAAGGAATGAAATGGTTTCGTCAACAAAAAATTTGAAGAAAAATTTTTATTTTTTTTTTAAATTTTATTTAATTTTTCTTTTGAATATTAGAGATGTTCAGTTTTATGGTAAAGGTTGAGGTAATGGAGTTTATGAGGAATTTTGCCCCTTTTCGAGGAATATTGCACCTTTCCGAGTAAAATTGCCCCTCTCCGAAGAATTTTGGCCACACAAGATTTTTCTGGAATAAAAACGGTCAATTTTCCCTCAAAATATGGAAATTTCTAAGAATTTTTAGGAATTTTAAGTCCAAGATGGTTGCCATGACGTCAGAGTCTGTCAGCTATTGACCCATCCCAATCTACGCACCGGCACCAGCAGCAGAATATACCAATATATACTCCTCATCATTATTCAAAATGGTGGAAATTTCTAGAAAACAAAATGGCAGATGTGTTATTATAATTTAAAATGGTGTAATCCAAGATGGTGATGGATCCAAGATGTCCGAGAGGTCACGGTCAAGGTCCTCCAGGAAGCCCGCCTTGACATTTCGATCCAAGATGGCAACCGACAATCCCAATCCTCACCCAGAACCCATTAGCCGGAAATACTTTTGTATACTACTCATGACCAATCTTCGCGAATCATAGTACCTACGTAACTTATTTCCTCACAAAAATACTTCAGAACAATAGGGAATACAGAACACTCAACATTTGTTTTCCAAACTCAAGATAGTTTCTGCTGTAAACCCAAAACAAAAGCTAAAAAACAGAAAGGGGGTTGTCTGTAAAGTCGGTTTACGGACGATCGTTTTACGTGATAACGTCATAAGAAAAACTTTATAAAAAAAAACATTCTTTTATGAATTGAATTGAATTATTAGGTATCACTGAATTATCATTATTTTGTATAATACAAATAAGGAGTTAATTGAAAATTACAATTTTTTTCATTGAATACTAAATAAAAGCAGTTGACATTTTATACGATCGTTTATATGAGATAATATTTTTTTTGTCAAAATTGTAACATAACCTAATATTACCGCACTCGCCGACCGATGCTACCTTTTTTAATAATGAAAGAACCAATATATGAGATTATATTGCTAATAACATTCTTAAAATGCAAGAATTAATTACCTATTTTGCCGAAATTGTTGTTGTAATAAACAATGAAAACCACATTAACTTTTTACTTCACTTTATTAACAGTTGACAAAACAGTTCACGTGTAGGTTGTGTGCTGCCGCTGTCTCTCTTCTACTCGGACGCATCGGCCGATGGAGTGGAAGAGAGATAGATGCGTCACAAGCCGATCGTGCCTCTCTATCGCTTGTTCCGCGCTCTCGCTTGCACGCTCGGCTCAGGTGGAACGTGACAATGAATCATGCTTTTTCGTGCGTGCAGCCGGCGTTCATCGATGTATAAGATTTAATCACGTCAAAACTTTGGTAAGCATTAATTTGGCATCTTAAGCAATTAAAAACCAAAGATGTTAAATTTATCTTTGCACTAAATAACTATTATTATTAAACTTTTGTTGTTATTTTGTTTCTGAATTACATGAAAAATAAATAAACTGTACTTATATTAAAACATTAACTGCAAAAAAAAACTTTAGGTATTAGATTAATGTAACAAATAATCACGCATTACTTGCCGCAGTGCCCTAAAAAAATGCAGCATACACAGTTCAATATATTTAATCATGTAACTTATAATTTTGTTATGATAAGCAGCAAAAACTTAAGAGTCGCAGTGGGAACAGTAACAAGTGATAAGAATACCTTGTTCAGTTTTACGAAGTATGATTACTATTTAACGAAAGACTACCCTTTACAAAAATAACCAGGTTGTAACAAATCATCTTTAGCTTCCTTTGTTCTTAAAGGGGACGTATCATAACCAACGAGCTGTGAATGAAACAAAATATTATTAATTAATTATTTGCAAGAACAATATCATTAAACATTCATTAGATATTTTCAAAAAACATTAGATCGTTTCTTTGCAATACAAAATATCTTTATGAGGCTGTTAACCGAAATAATTATTCGGCCTCGGACAACATAACTAACTTCCAAGACATTAAAATATTCTGTAACGATTCAATTATATTTCCGAAGCCTTCTACGTCAATATAAAAAATTATTACTCATTTTATATTAAACATTATTGACCTTACAGGTAAGCATTAATTACCTTTTAAAACTTACAATTATGTCTTTGACTTGAACTCGTCGCATAATTTATATACATTTACTCTAACTACGTCATTTCTGATGCTCTGTAACGAGTTCTCACTTTTCTTGACCATTAAAATGTTCACTGTGGCTCTTGTAGAGATTTCTACTCGCCTTTTTGTGGTTCGGTCTTGGTCGTCTTCCTGGTTAGTTCGCCCTCCACGGATACTCGCGCCTCGGAACTCCGACTTACCTGCAGCCCTCGCGAATATTGAGTGGTTGACAGCCGTGCTCGCCCCAGCTGAAGTGTGGTCGTTGGTGTGACGAGTTGTTGTGTGAACTCATTTCAGCAAAGAAACTCATCCAGGGAGTCCCGGGGGATTTTAATTCAGAATATTACATACTTTCGAAGTATTTTATGATAATTATAATTTAATTACACAATTTATTTAAAAACATACAGTTTTGCATATATTTGTTATCAATGTTTCGTAATATTTCAATTACATTAAAGTGTAAAAAATGATTTTAAAAAAAATATATTTTAAATACGAAATTTTACACCAATCCTACTAATATTGTAAACGCGAAAGTTTGTAAGTATGGATGGATGGATGTTTGTTACTCAATCACGCAAAAACGGCTGAACGGATTTGATTGAAATTTGGCACACAGATAGTTTATAACCTGGATTAACACATAAGCTACATATTCATGTGAAATTCCCTCCATATTGGATTGAAAGTGTGATAATTTAATTTTATAACAGAAAAAAATCATAGTTCATAGACGTACAAATAGTGAGTGAGTTTCATTTCTCTATGTCTGCCACATGATCGCATACATAGTAAGGTCAGGCAAATTCATATCCTTCTCCTTGGTGAGACCAGCCCGCTTAGTGGAGCTCGCGGCGGTTAGCGAACTAACGGCGCTAATAGCAGTTCAGTTGTTAACTTCCTAAATAGATAGAGTTGCCTTGAATTTTAAACTTGCCATCGTTTGATGCGTTTGTCATGTCTTGAATTTTCTTTTGTTTCGGTCGTATGCGTTACTATACCATTCATCCGATCGCGATTAAATTTTGGTGAGTTGTTATGCGCATGCCCATGAAGGTTTCTGAGAGGGTAGAACAATGGTTGAAACACGAATCGTTTCAAAAAATGTGTGAATTTCTTATAGTTTAGCAGTAGTTCGTGTGTTTTCGGTGTATGAGTGCGCACACATTAAAAATTGAAACGAATTAAATATAAACAGCGATAATTCACATAATTGAACTGAATAAAATACAAACACAGACATTTCAGTTCATGTGTGATATAAACAATAGGTAGCTGGAGAGTCGTTTCAATAAATGTGTTTATTTCATATTATATAGCGGCACTTCGTCAGTTTTCGTTGTATAAGTGCGCACGCATGACACTATTTAATTAAATATAAAAGAGAGACAGAGATAGAGTGATAGATATAGAGTGAGATTGAGAGAGACAGAGAGATAGGTTGAGATAGAACTAGGTATAGGGAATGAAATGGAGTTAGATAAAGAAATATATAGATGTATAGAGCTATATAGTGATTGGTATATATAAGAGATAGAGATGGTGGGAGTTATAGATGTATATATGTATATATATATGTGTGTGTAGATAGAGAAAAAGATATATATGTAGAGAGATGGATAGATGATTGTATATGTGTAACTACTTCAAACATATTACAAAACAAAACTGAATGAGGCATTGCAACGCATGCCGAGCATTAGCTAGATAATGGAATCTTTTCCATATAAGTAATCTATGTAAAGTGCTTTATAGAGTTTACATTACATACAGACCACCAATTTTTAGATATATAGAGGTAAATAACTAAACACTGGCAGAACAACGTCTACCGGGTTCTACCAGTGATATAAATTATTTTACACATTTGACATTCAAATCAAGAAGACAATTACTGTCTACATCTGATTTCGATAAAGGTCCCCTTCACCCTGTGTTCAGCCCGAGGAACGCTGGGTACTGCAGCTAGTAAAGAAATAAAATCTAAGCTTTTCCTTTGTACGTACTTCTGAAAGAAATAAAATTCGTACATTTGATGTGATGCATACTATTTAATATTTTATTTATCAATCATTTAATCTTTCATTACAAACCAAACATAGGGCTACAGATTTTCTGACGTCTTTCCCTGTGCCATTGCCACAAACACATTTAGCGCAAACAGTATACAAACTAAGGTAGTTTTGTTTCCACTGTACTTGGAAATCTGGCGTTGAAGGCGCTTTCGATTTAAATGTGGAACTGTGATATCATTGTGGCCCTCTAAGGTTTCCCTTCGATTTTTCAGATGGCCATATAAAAGTTACTCTGCTAGTTTCATGTTAAAATCTCTGCGGTTGATACTAGAACCTGCAGCTTCTTTGTAAAATACCCATGAATTGACTCCAGAAAAGTCAAGTATTTTTTAAAATACTTGGAATTGCCAGCACTAGGATACCACTTTTGTTGTGTGTTGTCGGGCCATCTGATCTGCTATATTTAATCCATATTTAATAGTTTTGTAATAACTGACTGTTTTTGGAAGTCTTTTCTTATCTACACCAATAGAAACCGATGTTTGCATGGGACTAAATACAAGTACATTTTTGTTTACTTTTCCTTAGTAGACAATAAAAGTGCAATCATTTTGCTTTAGTATAAATGAATCCTGCACTGGAAGATTTGCATTCTTGATTTTAGCTGGATTGTCTCTTCTAGCTCTGTTCACTGTGCCTTCGTGCCTAAAACACTTGTACCTCTTGCCTTTAGGTTTTCTGCCAAACTGAACTGAAGTGAAGATGTTTTTCATGGTAATAATCCGGCCAGTGTCGAGATAAGGACTAACCAAACGATGAACCACATTCTCAGAGAGATACTGGTCAGCAGGCCGTTTATCATCTTTGCCTAACTAGAGGAACCATTTAAAATGTGTTTACTCGTAACATCAACAGCCAACCTATAATTTTATTACAAATTTATCAGGGCTGTTAGACATATATTGAGTAGAATGGCATTTGGCTTTGGTTGGAAAAAGTCGCTCATCAACAGTAATATCATCACTTTGTAGCTGGAAATGCAATTTCTGTTAAATTGATTCCTTACATTCGAGAGCAAATTTGTCATGCTTCAAATGGTCCGGTCTGGATGATTTTATGTCAAAGCGAATAAATCTTAAGATTTCCTGGAATCATGACATTGTGTTCCCATAAAAACAAATAGTATATTTGGCTGACCAGAGACTAGTGAGTGGAAGTACTTTTGATCCACTGAAACTGCGCAGCTACAAAAGACCAATAAAAGCTTCTAGCTCATCCATACTCAAAGATCATGTTTATTCTTGCAGCTTATACCGAACCTCTGTTTTAGTGCATGTAACTATATTATGCAGCATAGTTTCATCAACAAACAACCTGCATGCACTTGCAACGTTTACCTCCTCAATACTGTGTTTTGCGTTAGGCGAAGGTCTTGGCCTTTCACTTAGCTATAACATTCTGCAAACCCACCCTGCCTACAAAAATAGCAACTTTATTCACAACAGTCCACTGCTTTCCATTCTCACTGGTCATTGTAACACCATAAACTGGCATCAATTGGAGAAGTCTGCATCTAACATGCTCTTCAGTTCTACTTGTGACAGCTCTAAGAGCTTGAATCGGTCCTGAAGGATCATAAATTGCATTACCTGTAAGTTCTAGTTGTTTGCGTCCTCCGCCTCGCCCTCTTCCTCGCTGTACTGTACGTCCTGAGGCATTCGTTGACCAAGGAACTGGTGCAGATAATGCTGAAATGCCATATTATATGCCTTAAGTTACTGAAGGGAGCCTCCACAAAATGTCAGGAAAAGATTTTTTTTTTTTTTAAAGGAAGTCCTACAATCCCAAACATATACAATAACATTGATAGGTAGTTAGTTAAATATGTTTCGTGGAACTCAGAAATCAATTGCTGTGATAACTAGTGAGTAAAAAATATATATAAAAATCTTACGTTTTTGCTTTATGTTTTTGTACACAATGTTAACATATATTGTAATTTTTTAATAAAAAACTAACCAAAGGAATTTCTTTGCTGATATTACATAACATTATTATTAGCAAATATTAAGAACGAAAAAACTTGCTTAAAGTAAATGCTTAGATCAAAAACCCCTGAGATCGGAATTTGTAGCCGTAAATCTTCATTCATACTATGACACACGCGAGATAAATTAATGCTGTGACACTTAATTTTACCGTACTCTTATATATATTTTATTTAATAGGAATTTTTTTACTTACCAGTGACACATATAGTTGCATTAGCTGCAACAACTGAAGTTTTCTCAGAGACAAGGTCGTCTGGTTCATCGATATCTTCACTTCCAGTTGAGTCACAATTTTTCGGAATGTAATCCTCATTAATGTCAAGCAAGTCACTGCCTTCAGATTCATCTTCGGAAAGGTCATGCAAATACTTCAAAGCTTCATCTAGTGTAAGGTTATGTTCTGTTATTATAAATTTTCTGTAATACACGCACAGTACCAATGGAAATTGCACCCACTTCCTACATCATTGCAAAACTATACTGTTACCCAGACAGAGTCTGTTCTCTCTTCACAGTGATGACTGACTCTGCAGTGGTAAACAACAATATTTTATTTACAGGGCATTCAACATTATAACTGCAGGGGTGATGCAACGTGAACTAAATAAATAGGTACATTCAGTACCAGCCCACGCCATAATATAGACCCAGCTGTTGCCAAGAAATGCGATATAAGAATAAATCAAGTTCTTTACACAGAAGTGCGCACATGTAGTGCACATATATGATACGAACAAACTTTATATGCACACAGATGCACACATACATGCAAATGAGATAACATATGTATATAAACTCACATATAATATTAAATTATATTTATAATGTTCCTACTGAAAAAGCTTCAGGCTGTGGTGCCTAGCGTCGGTCCGCCATCTTGGATTGTGATGTCACGGTGGCCATATTGGATGATTTTTGACATTAACCTTGACCTTAATAATTTGCCAAACATTTCTCAAAGTTAGCCAAAATTTGACGAAAATTCGCGCTAAACCTCCAAAATTTCCAATTTTTTTTTTTTAAATATTCCGCCAAAGAACCTCAAGAAATCTCAAAGATAAAAATTTCTCTATTTAGAGGGAAATTTTCCCGATAAGAGGGAAAATTTCCCGTTGTAGTCTTCAAAAATGCCAACAGCTCAAAAATTCCCCAAAGTGGCTTAAATTCCCAGGCGACAAGCCACTCCAAACTGCTGAGGTCATGACCGCGACTATTAGAATGTCACGGCCGCCATATTGAGTTATTACGTAACTGTTGCAATTATGGTTATAGCCGCCATATTGAAAATCCGAATTTTTTGCTAGAAAATCATGAAAAAATTAAAAATTATAAAAAATTAAGTTATATTTATTTAAATAAAAATATCCTGCTACCTTGGATTATGAAGTCATGTTCGCCATTTTGAAAATCCGTAATTATTATTAATGAAAGGGTAATTTTTAAATATTTTTTAAAAAATTGTATTAATCAAAATTTAAAAAATTTAAAAAAAACTTAGTTCACGGAGTCCTCGATTTGAACACAGTAAGGGCAAAAATAAAAATGGCGACAACTCCTTCCTACACGGAAGCCACCTGCAGACTGACCTCTCACCACTAATGCCAAGGTATATATATCGCCAGATTTTCGATCACTAATTTTAGGATTCTTTGGGCACATTTTCCACCATGATTCGACCTTTTGAATCGGAAACACTCCAAATTGAAAATGCGTTAATACTTAAAATTTAAAAAAAAATTGGGCGTCCAACCCCTCCCCCCTAGTTGACCCCGGGCAAATACCCACCATGCACCGACTTCGTGGATACACATGGTTATGTGTCAACGGAAAATATCCGACAAAAAGGGTAGAAATGGAAAATGTTTTTTGAAAAACAGAAAATCGCTCTAACTCCCATAAAATGGAAATTACCACATCTGTTTGAACGTATTATTACTTGTAGGAGTAATACCAAAATCTGTTGTCTGAATAAGTTCTTGATAGTACCTACCATAACTGCAAAGGGTTGACAAAACAAGGGTTGGAGGACAAAAAAATTCATAACTTCCTTCATTGGAAAAACATCGGATTCATGCAAATTTTGCCTTATACTAATAATTTTTATCTAAAACTTTTGTCTGAAACAATTTCTGATTGGACGAATCATTCTTGCAAGGGATTGAAAAAAATAATATATTGAATTTAAAAAAAATCATAACTCCCTTAGTAAATACACTAACAATTCATTTGAAAAGGTTTGATAAAGTTATAAATTTTTTCTAACATTTGTCTGAAAGAATTTTGATAAGATGAAACATTGTTGCAGGGGGTTGAAATAATAAAGGGGTAGAATTTAAAAATATCATAAATTACTTACCATATACACTGTTGAATCCGTCCTGTTTTATTTTAAAACCTTAAATTATTATTACCAAAAACTTTCGTATGAAATTATTTGTTTTATGAACTAACAATTACTGCAAGGCGTAGAATAAAAAAGAGTTGCAGAACATAAATATGTTATGTACATTAAGTTCTTGAAATGTTCCAGACGTTTACAGAAGTTTGCAAAATATTCCCAGAATAAATCGGTACTTCGAAATCTACCTACACCTGTTGGCTGCGCCAAAAGATTTTTTTTTAAATTCCTCAGATATAATATTCAATATATAGGGTTAACCTACATTTATAATAAAATATTTTATATGGCTAACTGTACCATAAACAAATTAAAACAATTCCAATACCTTTTTGGAAAACTTACTTAACCAGAGTTACAAAATTAGAGGTGAAATTTTGAATCATGAAGAATAATACTATTTAAGAACGAAAACTTTAATAAAAATAGATTAGTAATAATTATATCTTACAATAAACCGTATCTACACAATTTACATATTTTTAAGGAAATAATTTCAAAAATTGGTATAATTTGGTGAAGGTTCATTAATCATAAAAAAATACTTTAACTGCCACTTGATTAGCTTTAAGAGATAATAAAAAAAATCACTTTATTTGTATTTGAATATTAAAAGGAGATAAATACATATCACGAAATTTATTATATAACTTATTCCTACTCAGTTTCTTATGAGTTACATGGTTTTCTTGGGAGATTATAATATTATTATAAAAAACTGACTATCTTTGCAGTCAAACTGCGAAAAGATCAACACTCTGCACAAATAACTTTGTAGGTTGTTTTTGCTCATTTTATTTCCATCTACGTTATCGGCTTGGATACAAAATTTTTATTTAAATACAATTTTATTCATTTTTTCACAACCATTGGGGGTTTATTTTTGAAATGATGGTAAACCACACTCGAAAAATTATTTCATTATTCGTTCTCAATATTTACCTTACTGCTTTTTAGATACGATGATTTAATATAACACTTAAATTTCACCCTTTTCACTGCCTTACAATATTTGAAACATACCACACAAGTAGTATAGTTTGGGGGCTACTAGATCAGGCCTCAGGCGGTGGTGCTTGGTGCCGATCCACATCTCTGACGTCACGTCCATATCTGCTAGCTTGTGAACTTCTCATTTTTGAACAAAGATAGAGTTCTAGTACAAGACAGAATTTTATGTATTTTTTTTATTTTTTTTTATTAATTTTAATTTTATTTTTAAAAATTTTTTACCCTGAAATTTTATGATATCAAAGAAAACTTGTGCCGTTTTTCTCCGTGTGCTTCTGATTATTTTTGTCAATATTATGGTGGTTTTCTCCGTGTGCTCTCGATTATTCTTGTTTATATTTTGATGGTTAATCCGTGTGCTTGCGATCGTTCCTGCGGTTTCGGTCAAAGTTCAAGGTCACACTCATCCATTATGGCCACCGTGACGTCGCAATCCAAGAGGGTGGACCGTGAGAAATCTGAGAAGCACTAGCAGGAAGGACGAACTTCCTTCTCCTTGGAGACTATCGTAGCTATCTTTCTTATGCGATCGATAGTGAGCATCCCGCATCCTGCATAAAAGAAATAAATATTATTTACCTGCAAGCAATACGTGACGTCATCTGATGTTGAAAAGCGGAACTAGTTGCGGCAAGTACCTTTGCATAAGATAAATTAACTCTCGCTGACGAAATATTTAAAAAATTGTATTTAATTAATGGTTATTAATTTAAACTCTTAGTTTGCATCTGGCATTAGTCTCGGTAACTAATATGAATTCCGATTTAGGGTCTGACGCTGTATCGAAAGAACATAGGTGTGAGTTTTGCAGCAAAGAGTTTATCTTGAGAAAGAATAAAAGACAACACGAGAAGAATGACTGTGTTAAAAATCCACTACGCAATATGATAAGTTGTGTTCGATGTAGCAAGTCATTTACGCGGAGAGAGAGCTTAAAAAGACATGGCAGAACTTGTAACGCCAAGCCTGCGTACAAGCTAGAGGACAACGATGAATCTACTAGACTAAGGAAGAGTGATCTACATTACAACAATAATTTTCCTGGCTCTTCCGATCTCGACAAAGAACTTAAATTGAAGGAGGTTGATGATTTATGGAAGAATGAAGACAGTGGAAGAATCCTTAACGTGAAAAGTGAGAATATATTCCAGCCGAATTCAAGTAGATCTTTCCTACTTTGTAGAAATGATGGACTCCTAAAAAGGAAGCATGAAGACGATGAAGACACTTCAACATCATCAACATCGAATTCTTACGGTAAATTGGGTGAAGACGATTCCTTCTACGGTGATTGTTACAGTGACTCTGAGGCTGTTGACAAAGACATAGACTATGATGAAGCACCTAAAGCTGACAAGATCGAAGAATGTGGTGGTGTCCTGAGACCGAAACGATGGAAACGACGTGATATATTAAATAAATCTGATCAGGCTTGTGTTGATCACCGTCTCAAAAATGAAAGTTACCCTGAGATTGGTGGTAAAACGGAAGATACCAGAGATCATAATATTTATTATAAACGTGCAAGGAAGATGGTGGTAGAAGAAAATGATTACACATCATGGAAAGATCCAAACATATTGGTTGTCCGGCTAAGACTTCTACATGGTTTGCTTTGTGCAGGAAACTATTCGTGCATCAAAGAAATATCCTTCATACTCAAGGAACTGAGGAAAGCTGGCTACATACAATAATGGCTTGTTTTACTTGCTTTTGTATAATGTAAAGAAATAAATAATTTAAATAATAAAAATGTATTGTTTTTATTTCTTGTATTCTGATTTCTAATTAAGACTTAGATCTCGCAAATTTTGCTTCCTTTTAGCCTTTTTTTTGATGGAGCTTTCAAATGTGCTTCCTTATTCGATGGTGCTTCCAAAATGTGCTGCCTTTTTCGTTCGCGGTGCTTCCAAATGTGCTGCCTTTTCGTTGTCGGTGCTTCCAAATGTGCTGCCTTTTCGTTGTCGGTGCTTCCAAATGTGCTGCCTTTTCGTTGTCGGTGCTTCCAAATGTGCTGCCTTTTCGTTGTCGGTGCTTCCAAATATGCTGCCTTTTCGTTGTCGGTGCTTCCAAATGTGCTGCCTTTTCGTTGTCGGTGCTTCCAAATGTGCTGCCTTTTCGTTGTCGGTGCTTCCAAATGTGCTGCCTTTATCGTTGTCGGTGCTTCCAAATGTGCTGCCTTTTCGTTGTCGGTGCTCCCAAATGTGCTGCCTTTTCGTAGTCGGTGCTTCCAAATGTGCTGCCTTTTCGTTGTCGGTGCTTTCAAATGTGCTTCCTTATTCGATGGTGCTTCCAAAATGTGCTGCCTTTTTCGTTCGCGGTGCTTCCAAATGTGCTGCCTTTTCGTTGTTGGTGCTTCCAAATGTGCTGCCTTTTCGTTGTCGGTGCTTCCAAATGTGCCGCCTTTTCGTTGTCGGTGCTCCCAAATGTGCTGCCTTTTCGTAGTCGGTGCTTCCAAATGTGCTGCCTTTTCGTTGTCGGTGCTTTCAAATGTGCTTCCTTATTCGATGGTGCTTCCAAAATGTGCTGCCTTTTCGTTGTCGGTGCTTCCAAATGTGCCGCCTTTTCGTTGTCGGTGCTCCCAAATTTGCTGCCTTTTCGTAGTCGGTGCTTCCAAATGTGCTGCCTTTTCGTTGTCGGTGCTTCCAAATGTGCTGCCTTTTCGTTGTCGGTGCTTCCAAAATGTGCTGCCTTTTCGTTGTCGGTGCTTCCAAATGTTCTGCCTTTTCGTAGTCGGTGCTTCCAAATGTTCTGCCTTTTCGTTGTCGGTGCTTCTATATTTAATGTTGTTTTGACTCTAGTATTATTGTAAATGGTTCTTGATTTGACTAGCGTATTATTCAAACCGGTTAATGTATATAAGCGAGTAGTAGACAGCAGGACGCTCAGTTTGTTACTGACGTCGGCGGTGTAAGGATCACCTAGATTGTTTAATCTGGTGCATAAATCGCGTAATTGCCTGTTCTTGAGACTTCGATGGCATCTTTACCGACTTTAACGTCGAACTCGGAGGTTGTACCATCGTCTACGGTAACCTTTACGACAGCTACGACGGAGAAGGTGCAGATCCCGTTGGCAACGCCTCTGACAACACTGGAGGAGACTTCGATATGTGCTGTTCCACCATCAGCTGAAGTTTCATCAGCATTGAATACTTCAATTAATGAAGAGCGTACTTCGCATCAGTGCAAAAACTGTGGTGCATCATTTACTATCACCTCAAATGCTTGCAGACAGGAAAGAAGCGGTTGTTCTAATAATGTTCAAAGAATACAATTTCAGTGCAATAAGTGCAATAAACTAATTTCACGTCTCGATAGCTTACATAGTCATTATAAAAAATGCTCCGAGACGTATAATGAACATGGTTATTGAGTTGACTCATGTGTTGTACCAGCTAATGAGACTATATAAGTGCTATGAACTTCAGTCCGTCTCTGGAGATGGTGATGAACGGATCAGATAGACATTTAAAGTCATGTAAAAGGCTTAGTCCGTACAATAAGAAGACTGTTTGAATCGAGGAATCCCCGAGGCTTTGGTAATTTGTCAGTGTTTTTTGTACTTGTAGTAGTGTATTGAATTTAGGTAATAAAATTTTTTTAAAAGAACTTGTGGTGTTTTTATTTTCTCAAACCTAACACTTTTTTAGTATTTTTTTAAATTAAAGTTGTTTTGTATCGGCCAGGGATCGAACCAAGGACCTAAGTCGATCCAATCAATCATTATATGGATTACTAATTTATTTAATGAATTTTGGATTTTTTCCCGCTTTTCTAGCTACATTATTACATGATTTCAAGATGGCGGCCGAATTTTAAGATGGCGGGGGACACCTCCATAATAAATGATTACTGCACTGTAGCGGGTTAGAATAAAATTATACAGATGGAAATGTACTCTATAATACAAGTACACACACAATATGGTGTACTCCAGCAGGTGGTCGCACCTGGTAGCATGTAGTGAACATAAAATGTCGGATCCATTATGTTCGACAAGGACAAAGTAAAATTTCAAGGACAAAGTAAAATTTCAAGGTCAAAGTCAAATTTCAAGGTCAAGGTCAAATTTCAAGTTCAAGGTCAAGTTTCAAGGTCAAGGTCAAGTTTCAAGGTCAAGGTCAAAGTTCAAGGTCAAGGTCAAAGTTCAAGGTCAAGGTCAAATTTCAAGGTCAAGGTCAAAGTTCAAGGTCAAGGTCAAATTTCAAGGTCAAGGTCAAATTTCAAGGTCAAGGTCAAAGTTCAAGGTTAAGGTCAAAGTTCAAGGTCAAGGTCAAAGTTAAAGGTCAAGGTCAAAGGTTTGGTGACCAGATAATTATACTACATGGTATCGGCACACTCTAGCAGACGAAAACAAGATGGTGTTCTCCAGCGGATGAAGACAAGATGGCGGACATGATGTCATACTAGGTGACGATATATACCTTGGTACTGGTGGTGGTAGATCAGTCTAGGTAGCTTTCATGGAGGAAGGAGCCTGTCGTCATTTTTAGTTTTTTGCACTCACCGGGATCGAACCGAGACCGTGATCGATATAATCAATCAGAATTCGAATACGTTAATTTTTTGATGAATTTTGGAATTTCTTTCATTAAAATCGGATAATAAATAGAGATTTTCAAGATGGCGTCCAAATTTAAAGATGGCGGACATTACGTCATACTACCTGATGGTATATGTGCTATGGAAAAAGTGGTGGGGGTCGGTCTGGCAGCAGCCACCTAGGGGGAAGGATCGGTCACCATTTTTATTTTTTTTGCACTCGTCGGGTTCGAACCGAGGACTCCGAACTCCGTGTCGTAAAAGTATGTTTTTTAATAATTTATTAAATTTTATTAAGTGAATTCTTTTTATAATTTTAAAAAAAATTCATTAAATTCGGTTAATAAATAAAAAAGTTAAAGATGGCGGCCGTAACGGAAATTGCAACGGTGACGTCATAATTCAAAATTGCGGAAAACACATCACCGGAAATTTCGAGAACACAATGACGTCATCCAAAATGGCGGATCCAAGATGGCGGATCCAAGATGGCGAATCCAAAATGGTCGCCGTGATCTACTTGTCCCGTTATGTTATGTCCCGTTACACTGTGTCCCGTTACGCTGTGTCCCGTTACGCAGGCTGCACGCACGAAAAAGTGTCACGTTACGCACATTGTCACGTTACGCTCGGCCAAGATGGCCGCCGTGACGTCAGATATGGACGTGACGTCAGAGATGTGGATCGGCACCAAGCACCACCGCCTGAGGCCTGATCTAGTAGCCCCCAAACTATACTACTCACACAACTCAAAATTTTAATTATTCATACTCAGTTTATTTCCTGACGCATGAATTGCTTCCGAGATAATTGGCTTAGAAGCTTTCACGCTCTTTGCGATCGAATTAGGAGCCTAAACCACGCAACATTAATCATTGTATAAGTTATTCATTATCAGTTTCTTACCTTTCTTTGGAGATATCATTATTTGTATATAAAATAAATATTACATTTTTTTTTCATCCTTTTTGGAGCCAAATCTCGAGATAATATTGATGTTAAATTATTATATACGCTTTTCGTAGCCAGTTTTTATCCAAAATTGATTTCGTTCATGATATTCTTTATTGCAATCCCCTTTCATCTCTTAAACAGCATAATATTAAAAAATTAAAAAAAATACAGTAAGAATTTCTACATGCATGTTGTTCATTCATAATTTCTTAATTATAAATTTTGTAGATTTCAAATTTTTCGATTTTAAAATAAATCTACACATAATTGTAAACATATTTTGTTCATAATTTCTTTCTAAATGCTATTGAATGATTAAAATCAGTCTTTAATTCTTACAAAACGTATAGTTTTAAAATCTGAAAAAAAAATTCTTTAATCATTGAATGGACTTAAAATTAAAAAATGAAATTTAATTTTAAGATTTTTGTCCAGCAGCCAAATAATGCACCACAACTCTGTATATTTAAAAGTGTAGTGTTCTGGATATCATTTGTTTAATATTGTTATCAGTAATAACAAAATAATTTGTAACAGATTTTCGATCACTAATTTTAGGATTCTTTGGGCACATTTTCCACCATGATTCGACCTTTTGGATCGGAAACACTCCAAATTGAAAATGCGTTAATACTTAAAATTTTAAAAAAATTTAGGTCTCCAACCCCTCCCCCCTAGGGGCACAGTTGACCCCGGGAAAATACCCACCATGCACCGACTTCGTGGATACACACATGGTTATTACCCATAGGTCTATATTGGTTTTTTTGACACACTGATCTCCCAACTTCCGTTTGTCATCATGTCTTAAGTAATTAAAATATTTTACTGTCAGAGGTTCTCTATATGTATGCAAAATTTGAACACATTCGGACATCGAAATGTGGGTAAAAATAGAATAGAAATATTTTTAAACATAGTCCATTTATTCATACATACAGGTAAAACTAATAAAAGCGTGGTTAAAAAAAGTCTTATGTTTATTATTTGTACCCAATATTTTAAGTCCGAATTTACTATTTTCCAATATTTTACGTCCTGCTGTATTATTTTCGGGGATACTATTTTTTAATTAAAACAAAATTAACAAAATTTTTAACTCCTTAAATGACGAATGTCATAAACCAGAAAAACCCAATTCATAACAAAAAATACATGTTATTTTTTATTAATTACTTACCTATATTTCTAGTAAAATTTGAATTATTAATTTATTTTCTTTAATTAAAACTGATTGTTTTACATACCTCGGGTGTGAAACTTTGCAAAATTTAAAAAAGAAGAAAAAGGAAGGGGGTAAGTTTCATAAATTTATTTTTGATGCCCAATTATCTTATTATGATTGTTTGAATTTCAGTTATTATTAACCATTTAAAAATAATATTTATACTTTCTAGCCTCCTAATTGGTGCAATTCTGTTTTTTTTTTTTTAAATAAAGACTAGTATTAAAGTTAGTTAAATACATTCGCAATAAAAATTTTCATCAAAATCTATTGAGTAGTATTTGATTGATCCCGGAACCAACAGAAATTCAGTACAGTAGACAAATAGGTAAACAAAATATAATAAAACTATTCGTTAATAATTGAAAATAGCAATTTCTAACTTTTTAAAACTATTTGCACCCTTTACTCAGACAATTTTTCTCGAACACTTTTATTATAAATATAGATATTGTTAGGTACTGAATATTTTTAACCGACATAAAAAAAGGAGGAGGTTCTATGTTCGACTGTATGTAATTTTTTTTTGTGTGCTCACCGATTTCTCCGTCAATTGTGGATCGATTTTCAAAATTCTTTTTTTTAATGTGTATACTATCGAGGTGGTCCCACTGTCACCAAGTCATAAACAGGCGCGAGTATTACATGGAAATCGAGGGAAATCCTGAAATTTTATAGGAATATATATTGCGATTTTGTTTAACTCTCTCAAATCAAATAAAATCTATTAATGATTCAGGTTTTTAGCCTAAGAGTAATCACTTAATGCTGCTGAGATGATAATGGAAGCCACATAACTCCTTAACTGTTAAATTCTTAACTGTTAGGAGTTAGGATAAAATACTGCAATATATCGACTGAAACTACTTAGCAGTTCTTGGGATAAACGTGGACGTTTAACACAATAAAAAACCACACAGTAACCACACTAAGAAGCCAAAAATAAAAAATACAGATTTATCCAAAATACAACAATACACGTAATATATTGTATGTATTTTGGTCTTATTTAGTTTAGTACACAGTATTACAATTAATTTTTAATCGTCTTCATCTTTCCATTTCTTATAAAGCTTTTTCATCATGTGGTCGGTTAAGTAATTTATTTGGTTCTAAATCACAAAATGCAAGTAACTCTGATGTTTTCACTCGACTTAGGGCAACATACACTTGTCCTATGGTGAAGGTTTTTTTTTTCCCTAAGTCAATGACGGCTTTATTTGAAGTGCTACCCTGATGCTTATGCACGGTTACAGCCCAAATTAGGATTAATGGCTTCATTCTTCTTTCGACGTCCCCATAGCCGTTTGTTGCTTGAAATGTTGCTGATACAGGTGATATTTCAACTAAGACATCCCTGTCTTTCCTTTTAGTGCCAATAGTTTCACCATAAAATTTGATACCAACTGAATCAGGCAGTTCATCTGCTTCTAATTCATCACGACGAAGAGCAGGCCACCTTAATTAGCGTTTCCCTCCATAGCACCGTTGACGAGACCTTCAGTAACTGATATGTTACTCCTTAACATTACTCTCGAACGTATGCCCACTTTTAGCAGACTGATGTAGTTGATCCGTCATTTAAGAGTTATAGTCATCCACTAATCTGATCGTTGGAAAATTTCTAACTGCAGCGCCATCTGCGAAATCATCAACTTGTTCAACTCGCCGTCTTTCACACAAAAGTTGCAATTGTGAGATTGTAAGCTTTCCAAACAGCAAATTATTTAACAAATATACAAATTCCACATCTCTACTTTGACGCATATTAATTGTGAGTTCGCAGAAGGAGAACTGTTGCCTTTAACTGGCAGCAACTGCATAATATCGCCAAATACAATTTATGGACACCTTTAAACAATATAATGGTTTTTGAACTCCTGCAGACGAAAATTGATTATTCGCAATTTTTCGTAGGATACCATAGATATTTCACTCATTAATAACAATTTGATGTAACTCCACTTATGTCTTTCCCATTCATGCCACTTATTTTACGATAAGTAATGGTAGTGCCTTTTTATATTGGAAGAGAAAAAAAACTGAGTGTAGGGTTCCACTAGAAATTTGCTGTGCCGCAACACCCGTCAAAGACGCAACTTGTACAAAAGTTGGTTTCAACAAATTATTCACAAATTAATTTTACTAGAAATGATTTTCCACTATCAGCTCCACCCGTGATAAATAATAACAAAAGTTTTAGATTATAATCTATCCTCATGTATCTCCATATGGAATCTGACACCTGTTTAAGTAAATCTGTGTGTTGAAAATTGAGGCTTCTGATTTCACTTATATAAACTTCATCGGGCACAGCAATGGGATCATTATTTTCGATAAAATCGTCATCATTATTGTACATATTAATTTAATCCTCGGTGTATATGTTCATTATTATGTTTTCTTGGGCCGTCGATGCTTCTCTCTTCGTTCACAGTGTTGAGTGCTACAGCTTGAACAAGAGCTTGTTGTATGATTTGTTCGGCATGGGAGAATTGCTCTACGTGTAAATTATGTACAAGAGCTCTTAACTGTGATAGTCGACGTAAGAAACAAACTTCAGCTGTTTCACCCTCTTGAACAAGTTCACTTTAATTGCGAAAATTAATGTTACAAACAATCAAACTGTTAAAAAAAAAAACCTTCTCGGTCGCTGTTTAAAGTTAAGTAGCATGTACGTAGAACTGCTGCATGATTTCTAATTTGCATTCTTGTATTATCTTGTTGTTGAATGTATCTAGAACTTCCGTTTTCCTTATATCTTAACTCAATGTCACCGACATCATCAGAAACGGTTTCATAACGAACTGCAAAATCAACCAAGCTTATCTCTTCTAGGTCGTTTGGTCTTTGTTCGTAGCGATCGAATATATTGTTGAAAACCAAGGTTTCGTCTTCACAAAATCGTACAATTCTGTAGCGTTGTTTCAGACGACAGCTTTTAACGAAAACTGTTTTTTCTTGAACACATCTTTAAAAGCAAGTGGCTGAGACAATTGGCCACTTCTGGTGCACTAACTAATCGTTGTCCGAGGATCGCCATTGAAACAGAAAACAGCTGCTTCCACACATCATTACTTTGAAGTTTTGCTTTTTGAACAGCTTCCCTCACAACATCGCTACAATCATTGGGTTAAAATTTGCTTGCATACTTGCCAATATAGTAAGCGACTGCTTTTACGTTTCCACAAGGCTGTATATCAATGTTTGCTCCCCAAATTTTGAAAAGAACTGAGTTAGTTGTTGACCATAACTTCATCTGCGTTTCTTTGGAGTAAACAAAAGCGTCCATTATTACGGAGGGCGTCATCAGGTTCTAAGCAGTTCGTTGTGTTGCTTATAGGCCTTAGAAATCCAAAACGACAGGAACCAGTACTTCGATCTTTATAGCACGTTGTGGAATTTTTGTGAATTTGTAACCTTTTAACCTGGTCAGCATTATTACCATTAAGTGAGCATGACACAACCTGGTCGATTATTTTAAGTCCTTCAGGACTATCGAAATTTGGAACAGAATTGCACCACAAAAGCATATGTAAATGGGGGATTCCTATGTTTTCAAATTCTATTCTGTACCCAAAATCTGAAGTGCTCTTCCTAAGCATTCGATATTCATTTTTTAAAATCTTATCAAAGCATTTACCATGAGTGTTAATTGTTTAGTCACAACTGCTGGATATTTTTATACTAATTCCATTCGTTCATCGAATGGCAAGTTTTTAACATTATCAGACATTGCATCAGGGAGTCGATCTTTTATGAGTAATGCTTTGAGCATGTCTGTTCAGTTTAGATCATTACATGAAAATGTAACAAACCAAGTTGGAGGACCAAGACTCCGCACTATTGCAATCAACTCAGCGCAAAAAATTTTCCAGTAATCAGCCGATGCATACTATCGACGAGTCCTTGAGGTGTATGTTCACATTGCTTCATTCAACACGAGACTGAAACATTTGCGTTAGATTTAAAATATTCCACGACCGATAATGCAAAGAATAAATAATCGTTTCTTTGAAACTGATTATCATTACACATAATTTGTGCTTGAAAATAATCAAGAGGAGTTACAGAAATATTTCTTTCTTCGCCAAAACCGTTTCTCCCATCAGGGAAAATAAAAATGTGTTAGCACAGTTAATCTATCCTTTCTTCCCGCTCGATGTTCAGTGGTGGTGCGGTTTTTCTTTGAACATTATCAAGTCTGACTTAATCAACTAACTTATTTCCATTATTAGCGCTAATAATGGTAACCAAATTTGGTACATGTTCATCAATTGAATGCAGCAAACTTGTCGAAAAAATAACTCATATTTTTAATTATTGGCAACTAATCCTAGATACATTATTAAAGTGGCAGAATTAGGCAAAATACTGCGAATAGGATAGGGAGGTGATACAAGTACTTGAGCAGTATCGGCGTATTGGGGAATAATCTGGCTATATAGTCTAGTATTGGTATCATTGAATGATGTTGAGGATAATTAGCAAAACGATGGGAACATGTCTAAGAAATTGACTCTTAAGTATCTACTGCATGTGCAACTATAGCAGGTCTCTCATGTAATAATTCTGGATTATCGTGTCATACTGTTTGAGAAGCAACCTCTAGCAGCAGATCTGTTTCTTCGGTGCCGATAGGTGCAATGGAATTTGTGTTTATAACATGTGCATTTCCTTCTTTTTTCATTAAATTACGACATAAGATTGCGAATAATTAGTTTATATTCTCAAAGCACATACAACATGCAGTACCTCTGGATGGTGCTATAAAACCTTTTGGCCCCTAGAATGAGAAACAAACAGACAATTATATTTATTGCAAGATGAGTTTTGTGATGCAACAGCAACGGAAACATAATTACTTAAATGATTCCACAATGAATATCCCTATAAAAACTTTCCAAACCATTTCTCAAATTCGGGAACTCTTTATCACTCTAGTCTCTATCGATATGCCCATCAATTGAATTATTGTTAACATTTAAAGTTACCCAATGCCCGTTAAAAAAATGTGGCAGGAGTGCCATCACCGCTAAATATTCAACATTTCGCTCTCCTACATCGGAATGTTCTCGATCCATAATGCATTGATAATAACATGCATCTCAAACTATCAAAATGTTGTCCACATCACTCACCGTCCATGTAATCGCATCTGATAATGAAATTTGCGGCACAAGCCACTGCTGCGACAGTGGTAAACTGCCTTCCACGAGAGTCAAAGCTAAATCGGTCATTGTCCTGGTGAAACGAACCATGTAAAATTGAGACATTGTTAGTTATGTTTACGAACCTGCTGGGATGATTTTGCTTGTTCTTTTTGTACAACCATTTACTGAACCTCATTACCACCATCTTCGTTAATTTTAATAACCTGCCCTATCTGCGAAATATCATGGTCTAATATGTTGGCAAAGTTCGGTATGACGTCTTGGTACATTCTATTATGTAATAGTAGCCATTTAAAACAGTCTTTACTCTTTCAATGTTTATATTAAACTTTCTGTTTTGTTGCAAATTCTGTCGTGTTTCTACTACAACAAACAATCCTGCACTACACAGTGGAAGTGGTAATTGCTCAGCAATTTCTACGACATGTTGTGCAAATAAAACCATTTGTCCTTTACACCAATTTTAGCTGAACCTATTTTGTACCTTAATAATTTTTAAAAATGGAAATCTTCTAGTAAGTATGCGTTGTTATACTTCTGACAAACTAGTAATTTCTGGTGGTATCGGTGTAAGGTTCATGTTGTTCCAATATGCTTGGGAAGGCACTTTCCGTTTCCTCACATTGGTAGAGCATCACGAACATGTCACAATTTTTCTCATTTCCACCAATTCCCTGGGCAGTTAATTTTGTTGATATGACGTATCTAGGTGGCATCTCTGATTAGGATACATCTTTTTTTTACATATACCTCATGGAACATCAGAAAATTCCTTGATAGCATTGTTAAAATTGTCTTCCCACATTAATCTAGTTCTGTGGGAAGTCTCACACATATTCTGTAACCGTTTTCTTATTTCCTACTCAATTTTAGCTCTTGTTGCCTCATTATTACGCTGTCTCATTGAGTTTAACCTCCGCGTGCATTGCTCCGGAGTCTCGTTACTCATATGGTCACGATGAGGCCTCTTGCTGGGCCTCAGTCTTCCTGCACCTTTTTATATCATTTCTTTCATATTTTCTTTTGTGTGTTTTAAATATTGTTCTGATATTTTTCATGCTCTTATTTAAGTCAGTCATAATTTATTAAATATGGGTGTAGTTATTTTATATTATATTTTTGTTATGGTGTGAATCAGTTTCTTTTATACGCTAATACGCAATATCGATACTGTTTCCTCGGGCGGCCACTGCGCGCGGTGTGATCGGCGGCTACCTGACGTCACGACTGCCGGACGAGAGAATGGGGAGTCGACTGCCGGCGGGGCTGAAGACACGTCGTGGGACGACTCCGCGTGGACGCGCGAGGTCTCGCCGGGTGGGCGAGCCGAATGCCTGGAGCTATGGAGAGGCGGCCCATCACTACTTGGGCCTGGACTTGGCGCACTACGTTTGTTGAGGACAAACGGGAGTGATTATACTACGGAAAGCCGGCACCGGCAAGGTAAAGAGGAGACTGGTAGATTTGCGTTTGGCCCCCGCCCACAGTGTTACACAATTGGGATTTGACTGAAATTCACAAATTTGGAGACTTAAACATTCGTGCACGAATATATATATTTGACTTGAAGATGTGTCTGGTACGTCCGTTAAGGTGCAATGAAGAGGCCTACGTTCCCCTCGTTATATGACTTTTATTTAGGAATCCGGAAACAGACAATGTGATAGCTAAGCCCTGATGATAATGGATTTAGCCTTTACGTGAGCTGGCGTGTAGCAACTTGTACGTTTACGCAGTGGCTCGTCTAGCATGCACGGACGCTTTTGACATACTTGTATTGTAATATAGGACAGGAAATCAGCTGATCGTTTGTGACTCTCAGAAAAACGTATACATTAAAAACTATAGACTCTATTACGTAAAATATGTAATTAATTAATAAGACGCATGTTTTCAATGATCGTAACAATAATTTCTGCTTCTGAAAGGACTTACGTAGGCCTATTTTATCTACGATTGTGACTAGGTCTTTTGGTATAACATTTTTGATACTCACTTATATTATTAGGTACGTCTATAATTTATAATCTCTGTAAAGATATTATTTTTATATTATATATTCTAACTATTTATTATTAGCTTCCCAATGAGGCGTACTGTTAATTACCATATGTTGTACTATGTTGAAGGATTATCTAGTAAACCTCTATGTTTGCTATAATTTCTTTTGCGTACTTAGTTATCCAAGACTAGCCCTTGATGCGTTTACTTGCCTTTTATGTTTACGCCCGGCTACGGCGGGTAACAACGAATAACATTTAGTCGATATTCGCGCTGTTCTGTTGAATCTTGTGACAATCTAGGCTGCATGTAATTTATCATCTGAGATAACCTCACTTGACGAGCTTTTGGTGTTTCTTAGGAACTTGATGTGGCATTACTCTTGGAATGCTTTGATAATGGTTCCTTATTGCCTTCAATACTTTCTCTATTCCTTTTAGCCTTCATGCGGGCTGCTTCTTTAGTGTGCCTGACCATGAAGCTAAGTTAGCGACAATTTAATTGTTATTGGTACTTAACTAAACACTATATTACTTACCTACCTATATTCACACTAAAAATTGAAAATTAAATAAACTTTAAAAAACTATATATGTCTAACCAACTTCAAAAAAAAATTCCCTACACTACAAACCGAAAAATAAAAAAAAATAAAAATTTAATCCAAAATACAACATTGCACGTAATACTTTTTATTTATTTTGTCTTATTTCGTTTAATACACAGAATTATAATTACTTGTTTATCAATCTATCAATATTTATCATTTATTTATACAATTGCAATGTGACAATTCTTGTCCAAAACTATTATCTATAGTTTAAATAAAATATTATTATGGGTATGTGCTACGTACTGATTGGTTTTAAGTTGGTGCCAAGCCCAAAACAAAATAAAACTTAAAGATATAAACAGCTTAAATTTATACTGGAATATAACTCTAACGAAATACCTAAATAAATATTTTGTTATTGATTAAATACTAATCTACCTTAATAAACCTAAAGAACTATGTGAAACCGACTAAAAATCAACGATATAAACCGCTTAAATTATTACTGAATTAAAAATCTAATAAAATCTTTATATATATATTTCTTGTGTGCGTGTGTATGTCACTGAACTCCTCCTAGACGGCTGGACCGATTTTGATGAAATTTTGTGTGTGAGTTCACGGGGATTCGAGGATGGTTTAGATTCACAATTGGATATTTTATCTCGATTCTGAGTTAAGAAAAACTTAAAAAAAGCATGCTTTAAAAGCAAAAATTGCAACGCATTATTAGAAGCCATTAAGTTTTGCTATTGTAAGGAACTAAGTAGAGAGTAGGAAAAAAATAAAGATCCTGACAGTTTATAGCGTCGCCATATTTGTTTCAATTTTCAATAACCTTTTTGTATATTACAATTTAAATTGCAGAAAAAAAATCATGTTTCATAGCCACACAAAAGGTGAGGATGGTTTAGATTCACAATTGGATATTTTATCTCGATTCTGAGTTAATAAAAACTAAAAAAAACACGCTTTAAAAGCAAAAATTGCAACGCATTATTAGAATCCATTAAGTTTTGCTATTGTAAGGAACTAAGTAGAGAGTAAGAAAAAAATAAAGATCCTAACAGTTTATAGTGTTGCCATATTTGTTTCAATTTTCAATACCCTTTTTGTATATTACAATTTAAATTGCAGAAAAAAATCATGTTTCATAGCCACACAAATAGTGAGTGTGTGTCATTTCTCTATGTCCACGAGGTCTCGCCGCGTCAATTTTCTCCTTGGAGTGAACCCGTCCGCTTAATTAAATAAACAGCTTTTATCGTTGAATGATTTCATGATTTATTTAATGAAAATATGCTCTCAAAAAAATTAGTTAGATAGACATTCAATAGGTGTCTTTCTCTCACTCTCTCTCTCTCTCTGAAATGTATGTAGCTTGCTCGCGGGTCAGTAATGCAGACAATCTTTACATTCTAGCTCAATACGGAAAAAACAGTAAATGTGGTTTACAAAGACATTTTATGAAGTGTCTTCCCGTCATTACATTTGAAAGTAGAAACATATTTACTCAAAATTTAGGTAGTAACATATTTTTATTGCAAAGACTGAAATAGAGGTGAGAAAAATTATCATTTGTGAACATAAGAAAACTACTAAAACTGTATCAACTGTTATGTTATAATGTTTAAATTTCTAAATGGTGCAAGATAATACAAAATTCCATGCGGAAAAAGTCGTGGGCAGCAGATACGTATAGTTATAGGTGTGGGGCTATGCATGCTGATTTTTCATATACTGCATGGATGCGAACATGTAAGAATAATCTATCTATCTTACTATAATAAAACAGTACTTTTTCTGTCTGTTTGTACGCGATTTTGATGAAATTTTGTGTGTGAGTTCACGGGGATTCGAGGATGGTTTAAATTCACAATTGGATATTTTATCTCGATTCTGAGTTAAGAAAAACTAAAAATACACGCTTTAAAAGCAAAAAAACTAAGCATTGTTGATAATTAGCCTCCATGGCAACGGGCTTTTGCATTGTTTTTGCCTTCTGCGTAACCATTTGAAAGGTTTTTGGTAACGGCAGTGGCGTGCCCAAGAGGAGGGGTATGTATAATGAGAAGATACAAAATGTCCAGCGTAGAAATACTTACCGCCATATCCATATCTCACAAAAAGTACATTTGGGCAGGACAATGTCTGTCGGGTCCGCTAGAAAGATATATAGAGAGATAGAGATATAAATAGAAAGATAGAGAGAGTTATAAAGATATACATAGAGAGATAGAGAATTAGAGAGATAAAGAGAGATGCTTAGTATACGTTTAAAAAATTACAAAAAAAAATTTATTGAGGCATTGCAACGCATGCCGGGCATTATCTAGTTCTTTATATATATTTCTTGTGTGCATGTGTATGTCACTGAACTCCTCCTAGACGGCTGGACCGATTTTGATGAAATTTTTTGTGTGAGTTCACGGGGATTCGAGGATGGTTTAGATTCACAATTGGATATTTTATCTAGATTCTGAGTTAATAAAAAACTAAAAAATGTAATGTGTGTCATAGATATACAAACTGTTAGTGTCATTCCTCTATGTCTGCCGATCAATAGCTTTCAAGCCATTACGTTACGTTTTGCTATTGTAAGGAACTAAGTGGAGAGTAAGAAAAAAAAACTCTTGACAGTTTGTAGTGTCGCCATTTTTGTTTCAATTTTAAAAACCGTTTTTGTATGTTACAATTTAAATTGCAGAAGAAAATCATGTTTCATAGACACATAAATAGTGAGTGTGCCATTTCTCTATGTCCACGAGGTCTCGCCGCGTTATTTACTCCTTGGGGCGAACCCGTCCGCTTAACTAAATAAACAGGTTTTATCGTTGAATGATTTCATGATATATTTCATGAAAATATGTTCTGATAAAAAAGTTAGTTTTATAGACATTGAATAGGTGTCCTCTCTCTCTCTCTCTCTATCTCTGAAGATCAATCTATGAATCGTTACAAATTTATTTCCTTTATTTTTTTAGTTTGATTTGATACAATATGATTTCACTAAAAATCTATTTATACCCCTTCCTATTTTCATTTCCACATTACGAAGTTTCACTTCTTCCACGCGGAGGGACTCCACGCAATATTTTTGCATGCAATTAAAAGTTATTTTTTAATGATGCCAAAGAAGTATAACTTCACATGCGCGTACCTAAGTACACGCACCCATTTTTCAAATTTAATTTCTTCTATATATATTTTTCCTCCCTACCTAGGGCACTCATAATTCTTTTAAATTTCACGTGTATGTTTTCAATGTCATTCGAGTTGTACAATTTTTTTTTGTCTAATTGGTCATTTTTATACTTTATTTCATTTTGGAAACACGTATTTTAGGTATTATGACAAATAAAAAAAATTAGTTTCACTAACATTCTTAGGTTTTTATTGTGTGGTTAGTTTCAAGTTAAATATTATGTAGGTACATCCATGGGCGCAAATCTGTAATATTTCCAGGGGGGGGCCCGTGAATTCTGTGGTTTAAGAATTTTGCGCTAGAGGTCAACCGAAACAAGTCTTCTCTGGATGATAAGCTCGTTGTTATACACTTTATTTTTACGTAAGTGATATTAACGATAAAGCAGAGCAACATATGTTTTAGTAATTATTAATTAATGACTATAACAAGTGATCTCTCGAACATGTTTGAATAATTTGCTAACATAAATACAAAAAATATCTATGAAAAAATCTATAAAAATAATATACGTGAATATAATGCAAATAGATAACACCCCACCCATACATTACCATTTTCCAAAAGTGTTTATTCTAATTTCAGATATTGAAGCAAAATGTCAGCTTCACCGTAGAGACCGATTAAATTGCTAAGAAAATCAGTAAAAATTTAAAACTAGGGTAACAGATCTTATTAAAATCATCTCAATCTGACGAAGTATGAGATGTAAAGAGTGGGGTTACATTTTAAGGCTTCCGTACCCAAAGGGTAAAACGGGACCCTATTACTAAGACTCCGCTGTCCGTCCATCTGTCTGTCTGTCCGTCTGCCACCAGGCTGTATCTCATGAACCGTGATATTTAGACACAACAAATACTAAAAACATAGTAAAATAAATATTTAACGTATATTGCAACCAAGGTGATTTTTTGTTCATTTTTGCTAGATATTGAAAACGACAACAGGTAGACGCTTGAAATATTCACAGAATATTTAGTTATATATTCACTTTAAAAACAAATGATTAAATTAAAATATATATATATATTTAAGGGGGTCTCCCATACAACAAACGTGAAAACAGAATAGAATTTCACAAATGATGTTTTCCTGTTGCCGCTATAACAAGAAATACTAAAACAGAATAAAATAAATATTTAAGTGGGGCTCCCATACAACAGACATGATTTTTTTTTGCCGTTTTTATAGATAATGGTACGGAACCCTTCGTGTGCGAGTTCGAATCGCACTTTGTCGGGTTTTTTAAGCCACATCACATAATTACTGCGATTCAAATGCTGTTCGTGAAATTCTTTGTTCACAGTTTTTGATGCGCCTTAAAAACCCAAAGCGCCAAAGCTATAAACGGATCAACATCAAATGAACGATCGGATCATATTAAAACCCTTAAAGACTATTTTATTTAGTAAAGGCATCAACCAGGTAAAAAAGAAAAAAAACTTAATGACACAAATCTCGGAGATAGAACTACGAAATTTATCCTACAGCTAATTGAACCACATAGATTTCTCTGCTTATATTTAGTATAATCAGTATTTTGGCAGTGAATTATTTAGTTAAAATATACCGCTTGATTAGTTATTAAAGATACGCGTTTGCTTCCTTATTAACTTAAATACGGATGTGTAACGTTTAAATACTTCTTTCTCACTCTTACTTCTGTTTACTCGTGCAGTGTTGCAGTTATCAAATAACAAATGTTATAAAGTGATTATCGGCCATGAATTGTGAAAATTATCGTTTGATAATAAAAGGGGAGTAGTTTTAAATTCCATATTGACGAGGAAAAAAATTATTCCCTGTATATTCACATGTAACGTACAGAGCAGCTAGCCTTACAGAATGGAGATGAGCTAAAAAATTCCAGAAAATGGTATATAATATAAGTTTCAGTTCGTAAATAAACTAAATTCTGCTATAAATACTGTTATAGTATTAAGTTGTTTATTTACTGGAAAAAATAACGTTACATGATCACTTAAATAAAATATATTACCTAAATAATAGTCACTACTTATAAAACAATCAAGCTTACCAGGTGGGAATCAGATTCTGTTTTCCGTTTCTTCCGCGTCACGAACTTATCCATGTTGATGTTTGCCAAGAAAGCAGAAGACTGGCGCACACGAGAGCAAAACCACTTTAAAAAGAGACTACCTGAAACCTATAATACTGTCGTTTCAGACGACAAGATAGTATGGGTAACAATGGGGAGGAAATGCTAACGGAACCCTACCCTAGCTTCGTCCTTTGGAATGAACGGTTTCTAGGAATTAAGGGTTTCAAAGTTCTCACTGGAAAACTCCATACCATGGCTTTCGCAGAAGGGGTAGGGGAAAATAACTACGGAACTCGAAGGTAGGAATGTAAAGCATGTCAAAGTGTCTGTCGTCGTTGTAAATAATAATCTGATATATATATATATATGTTGTGTACATCATTAACTTTAAAATCACGAAGTGGCCCCCCCCCCAAGGAGGGGCCCATTAATTCCAGGGGGGGCCCGGGCCCCCCTGGCCCCCCCGGGATCTACGCCCATGGGTACATCAATTCTTAAACTTATAAATTTCTTCGAAATTTATTCATAGGTAGGTAGGGCATACTAATATTTTCTATTTGTCAATATTGTTATTTTTTTTTACATTACCTACTTATTTGCAAGGAGTTTGGTTTAGTGTTTATAATTTATCTGCTGAGCGTCAAGAGTCTTAGGGCTGCTGAGACCGAAGACCAGAAATATTTATCAATTATGTAATATATTGTTGAAAAATTTGAATTTTACTATTTCAGGAAAGTTGATTTTTTTATTAATTAGAATAGTTACGTGTAATTGCCATCTTCCTTTATTTCATATTAAACATTATATTTGGTTGAGTGTGAGATAATTTTATTTATGTATGTTTTAATTTCATTTAATTTCTTATATATATATATTCTTACCTACCTACTTCTATTAAATTTCAGGCGGATGTTAACATTAACATTCTAGTTGTATAATTTTTTTGTCAAATTAGTTGTTATTTATACTTTTTGTTTCATTTTGGACTATGTTTTTTTTTATACTTAATTCAAAGATTTGTGGTGTGTACAGGAAGTGATGTCTCTATTAATTTCTATACTCCTTTGGATAAGCGGAATATTGCCACCACAGTTTTACATATAAAGAAATCCTACAAATGTTTTAAACATTATGACAAATAAATATAGTTTCACAAACATCCTTAGATTTTTTTTTGGTGTGTATAGTTTGAAGTTTAATATTATGTATGTACGTTAATTATTAAACATAGAGTTATTTATTAATTTATTTAGATAATTATTAATAGGTAGGCAATAAGCTTTCTATTTGTCAATATTGTTATTATGGTAGATAGGAGTACAGTAAATGCCTACATTCTTATATTCCTTTATATCTCTTTCGATTTGGAGTGTTTCCGAGCCATTCGGGGTCCTCAACGTAAACCCTCCCCCCCCCCCAGGTGGTTAAAGCCCCAAAATTTAGAAAATTTAAAAAATTTGAAAAATCTATCTCTTTCGATTTTAAGTGTGTTCGAGCCATTCAGGGTCCTCGAACCCCCCGCCCCCCTCTGGGAACAAAGCCCCAAAATTTCGACAATTTTAGGAATTTCTAATATCTATTCTTTCGTGATCGAGTGTTCCAAACCATTCGAGGTCCTGAACATCCACTTTCCGCAAAAGTGAAAGCCCCAAAATTTTGAAATATAAGAATATATATAAATTGGATGTTGGCATGTATGTCGTCGATAAACTCTTACACCGTTGGACCGATCGTCATGAAAGTTGACACATCGAAGTGTTTTTATCATGGAGAAGGTTTTTATGCTAACAATTTTTTTTTAACACGCCGCTAGATAGCGCTGTAGCGCATCAACTTCTAAACCTTTCAACCGATCGCCATGGGTAAACAGAAAACCATAGGTCACAGATACACAAACAGTAATTATGTGTCATTTCTTTATGTCCACCACACTGGACATATCGCTATCCATTTTGCTGTAACTCGCGGACAATATATCACCCGGTGTTCAGCCCGGGCAAAGCCGGGTACTGCAGCTAGTACCTATATATTTTGTTATTGATTAAAGATCATTATATAAATAGCTATGTGCATGGGCGTAGATCCCGGGGGGGCCAGGGGGGCCCGGGCCCCCCCTGGAATTAATGGGCCCCTCCTTGGGGGGGGGGGGGGGCCACTTCGTGATTTTAAAGTTAATGGTGTACACAACATATATATATATATATATATATATATATCAGATTATTATTTACAACGACGACAGACACTTTGACATGCTTTACATTCCTACCTTCGAGTTCCGTAGTTATTTTCCCCTACCCCTTCTGCGAAAGCCATGGTATGGAGTTTTCCAGTGAGAACTTTGAAACCCTTAATTCCTAGAAACCGTTCATTCCAAAGGACGAAGCTAGGGTAGGGTTCCGTTAGCATTTCCTCCCCATTGTTACCCATACTATCTTGTCGTCTGAAACGACAGTATTATAGGTTTCAGGTAGTCTCTTTTTAAAGTGGTTTTGCTCTCGTGTGCGCCAGTCTTCTGCTTTCTTGGCAAACATCAACATGGATAAGTTCGTGACGCGGAAGAAACGGAAAACAGAATCTGATTCCCACCTGGTAAGCTTGATTGTTTTATAAGTAGTGACTATTATTTAGGTAATATATTTTATTTAAGTGATAATGTAACGTTATTTTTTCCAGTAAATAAACAACTTAATACTATAACAGTATTTATAGCAGAATTTAGTTTATTTACGAACTGAAACTTATATTATATACCATTTTCTGGAATTTTTTAGCTCATCTCCATTCTGTAAGGCTAGCTGCTCTGTACGTTACATGTGAATATACAGGGAATAATTTTTTTCCTCGTCAATATGGAATTTAAAACTACTCCCCTTTTATTATCAAACGATAATTTTCACAATTCATGGCCGATAATCACTTTATAACATTTGTTATTTGATAACTGCAACACTGCACGAGTAAACAGAAGTAAGAGTGAGAAAGAAGTATTTAAACGTTACACATCCGTATTTAAGTTAATAAGGAAGCAAACGCGTATCTTTAATAACTAATCAAGCGGTATATTTTAACTAAATAATTCACTGCCAAAATACTGATTATACTAAATATAAGCAGAGAAATCTATGTGGTTCAATTAGCTGTAGGATAAATTTCGTAGTTCTATCTCCGAGATTTGTGTCATTAAGTTTTTTTTCTTTTTTACCTGGTTGATGCCTTTACTAAATAAAATAGTCATTAAGGGTTTTAATATGATTCGATCGTTCATTTGATGTTGATCCGTTTATTAGCTTTGGCGCTTTGGGTTTTTAAGGCGCATCAAAAACTGTGAACAAAGAATTTCACGAACAGCATTTGAATCGCAGTAATTATGTGATGTGGCTTAAAAAACCCGACAAAGTGCGAGTCGAACTCGCACACGAAGGGTTCCGTACCATTATCTATAAAAACGGCAAAAAAAAAAATCATGTCTGTTGTATTGGAGCCCCACTTAAATATTTATTTTATTCTGTTTTAGTATTTCTTGTTATAGCGGTAACAGGAAAACATCATTTGTGAAATTCTATTCTGTTTTCACGTTTGTTGTATGGGAGACCCCCTTAAATATATATATATTTTTTAATTTAATCATTTGTTTTTAAAGTGAATATATAACTAAATATTCTGTGAATATTTCAAGCGTCTACCTGTTGTCGTTTTCAATACCTAGCAAAAATGAACAAAAAATCACCTTGGTTGCAATATACGTTAAATATTTATTTTACTATGTTTTTAGTATTTGTTGTGTCTAAATATCACGGTTCATGAGATACAGCCTGGTGGCAGACGGACAGACAGACAGATGGACGGACAGCGGAGTCTTAGTAATAGGGTCCCGTTTTACCCTTTGGGTACGGAAGCCTTAAAATGTAACCCCACTCTTTACATCTCATACTTCGTCAGATTGAGATGATTTTAATAAGATCTGTTACCCTAGTTTTAAATTTTTACTGATTTTCTTAGCAATTTAATCGGTCTCTACGGTGAAGCTGACATTTTGCTTCAAGATCTGAAATTAGAATAAACACATTTGGAAAATGGTAATGTATGGGTAGGGTGTTATCTATTTGCATTATATTCACGTATATTATTTTTATAGATTTTTTCATAGATATTTTTTGTATTTAGGTTAGCAAATTATTCAAACATGTTCGAGAGATCACTTGTTATAGTCATTAATTAATAATTACTAAAACATATGTTGCTCTGCTTTATTGTTAATATCACTTACGTAAAAATAAAGTGTATAACATACGAGCTTATCATCCAGAGAAGACTTGTTTCGGTTGACCTCTCGCGCAAAATTCTTAAACCACAGAATTCACGGCCCCCCCCTGGAAATCCTACAGATTTGCGCCCATGGCTATGTGCAACAGTCATATTATTCAAATCTATCAAATACGTTATAACGCATCAAAAATTCAATCATTCTAGACGACCGTCAATGACGTCTGCCCACTCGTGTCTGTCCGCTTGGGTTAGGTTAGGTAAGGTTAGGTTCCGCCATACACGCTTACGCTCAAACACGCGAGAGACGTGCAATGTGGCGGGAGCGGACCTTGTATATCTAAAAAAGAGGAATTTAAAATAATGCAAATTAAACATTTATCATGTCTTAAAATAAATTGTCTTGGATATATTAATATGAATTCTAAAGATATATAAGTGGTAAAAAAAGAGGTATTATTGTATTTAAAAAAAAAAACAAATAAACGGATAATTTATCTTCCGTTTGAAAAGATTTGAAAATATTTCTCTTTAAACAATTATAAAGAAATAGACTAGGCTACTTATTTTTTAATCCCTTTTGCCATTGAACATCGAGAAAAGGTAAAATCATGCTACGAAACTATTTTTTATGGTTATTCTGGCTCAATTTCTTATTGCATGCTTGGTTTTTTTTGGGAAATAAATAATTGGAGCAAAAGAAACTCACCACATTTGCAGTCTAAATAGGAAAACTGATAAAACCATGCTGAGAAATTCCATCTTAAGTGTTTTTCTGAGCTTCTAATAGCCTTCTTGATTTTATTGGAGACGTAATTTATGATTTTTTAACTGCCCTGGGAACAAATAAAAAAAATTGCAAAAAAAAAACATGCTGCAGTATTAATTATGTGAATTATTAGTATTAAAATTTTTTATATGCCCTATTATTGGATTGGTAGATATTTTATTTTCAAAGAACCAAACTTACTTACTTCAACGGTTAAATAAGAAAAATAGAATAAAAATTAAACTTACTTTATATGCAGGTTTTTAGGTCTAAGTTTCTTACCTTTAGTTCTTTTAGTTTCGGAAGTATTAGATTCTTCCTCTCAAAATGAACCTCTCCTTCGCCACCACTCAAAGGCAAAATCTTAAATAATGGCAAATAAGAATATTTAGTTTAATTAATTTTAATATTTTTATCTACAAATTAACTTTCGGCTTTATTATTTTCAGAAGAAAAAAACCATTTTAAAAAATTAAAACCAATTTTACCTCAAATTTGTCTTCTTAAAAGTTCACTATCCAAATTATTGTTGCCAAATGTATTTTCTAAGCTTCATTAGATTCAGTGGTATGATTAATTATTTCAAAACCACGTTTTCCTCTTTTACACCACCTAAGAGGTAAATTCTGTTATTTTATGTGGCCTAACTTTTAAGATAGCAGGCTACCTTAATAATAAATAATGATAATTAAATTCAGTAAAATGGTTTCTGATTGATGCCGAAATAAACATACAAACAAACAAAATTCAAAAAGACTAACAAAAAAAATATTTTTTGACTTTAAATAATTAAAATAGCCTTTTCCAACAGTTTTATTTTCATATTTAATTTCATGAACGGATTTTTTACTTCTACATGTGCCATTAATAATTTAGTTAGATGATGTAAAAGCATGCTACCTAAGTAAAATTGCAATATTGATACCACCAAAAATATTTTAAAATTGTGGTTATTTTAGTCAGGGTATTAATTGGATATTAAAAAAATATTAAATATATCCACAGTTGTGGGTTATATTTTTTTTTTATTTACAAAGAAACACAGCATTTCAGTTTTGTTATTAAAAATATATGAGATATAGAGTATTTTTGAAACACATCTTTCTATTTTCAACCAGTGAATCTCATTAAAATACCGACAATATTCTGAAACATTCAACAGTGGCGGATTTGGGGAAAGAGGGGCGTATTGGGGAAACAGCTCCCCCTCCCCCCAAATTTAGAAAACAAAATGTGCAAAGTATCAGTGAAGACAGTATGTTACTGTGCGAGAAGCCACTTTACCTACGGCTACTACTGCAGGCCCACTTGTCAGTGTGTTAGTGTCAATAGCAATATAAGATTTTTAAAACACTCATGTTCCAATTTTAAATTTTGTCTTTTTTTTTTTTTTTGTAAATCGCCCTCTCCCATAGAAAACATTTTCTGCATCCGCCACTGTAATTACAAGCAGTTCAACGTCGCAGACTGATCAAAATCACAGTTTTCCATCAAAACAGCAAATATGTACATATGTCAGCAAAATTATTCAGTCTGCAATTGTTTTGTAATGTTAATTATACATTGTCACCAATTTATCATACAAGTCATTTTTTAAACAGTATAACATATTACTTGTAATAACAAATGTATCAGCTATGAAAACGTATATTATCATATAACAAATATTTATAACATACCCTCTATCAGAAAGTTACATTGTTAAGGCCAACTTTCATTCCAATTAAAATCATTTTCTAAAAATTTAACATAATACTATATTTGATATTATAGCAGCTATTGAAGTTTAAAAATAATCGTGCCATTCCTAAAGCATTAAAATATAATTTTCAATATATTTGAAAAATCACCTAACAATGTTATTCTGGAAAAAGTAATATTTTTACTTAAAATTATGTTTTATGTTATGTAGCAAGATACACTAAACTAAATTGCATTTCTTCCAAGATATATGTAGGTCTTCACAAAGTATATATTAATAAAAATGTAAACAGATATTTATAAAACATATAAATCCCCGAATATTTATTTCTTTCCTTAATAACAATATTTTTGTGATAAAAATACAAAATAAATTATATTTTTATTTTGTCTTAATTTTGTTTACTGTATTTGATTGAAAACTAAAAAAATTAATATTGTTGCAGCAAATAGTTAAAATTCAAAATAGAAACTTTCGATAAAATTAAACTTGTTACATTAAAATGAGAGTATGTGTTTTATAGAGCTATCCATATTGATTTTTTTTGTGCATTTGCATTCAAACCTTCAATTTTACATTCCGTGTGCTTTCGAGTAAATTATAATAATAACTTTAACTCTACACGTTTTAAAAGTATCTAATTTACTATTTCGTTATGGTAATTGTAATAACAGTCACATACAAAAGTTTTCTATTGTTTCAAGTTACACTTCTGAAATAAATGTAAAATTCTTTGAAGTCCAACAATGTTTTAAAAGTACTGTTCACTTACATTCACACTACAAAAGTTTGTGATTTGATAAATATCGCATAAGAATTCCGTTTTTATAAAACACTTCATACGTACGTGCGATGAAATATTCACCACTATAATTTTTACGTTAACATTTGTTATCAAATTTGCTGTTTATAACTTTGTTTGCATTTAACGTTAATATTTTTATTCATATCAGTTTGAAAGTGTGCAAAGTATTTTCATGCAAGTAAAAATTCTTAAAATAAAATACCATAGTAACCTAATGTCATGCTCAAATGATAATTTAAGCCTAAGAGATATTGGTAAACTACGATAATCTGTAGGAAGTTAAAAGTTTTGACTCGTAATGTACTTAAAATACAGAGTTCTTTAAAACCTTTCTAATTATTTAAGCCATTTTTTAATTTTGTAAATAAAAACAATTTGGTGATATCAGAGTTATATTTTTCTGATAAATAAAACTAATTTTATCATTATTACACCTTAATTATAATAGGCTGGTTTAAAATAATAAATATTGCTACAATTTTTCATTATTAATATTATGTATTCTCACTTACTGGCATATACCTACCTTCCATTAAATTACCTCACTTACGGCAAATCAAAGTTCTAAACAATTAAGAGAAATAAAAAATTTCTTATTTTATTTCAGATATTTGTTTCCTTATCCCAAAAATTGTTACTTCTCTTAAAATATATTTTAAAAAAGTTACAATGTTGACTTTATAGTTCACTAAAGAATGTTTTGTGTAAATCAGTAAAAATATAAACTAAGTTTGAGGAATAATGTTGAAATCATGTTTTCAGATTTCACGATTGCAGTTACCGAGAAAATGTGTTAGAAAACAATAATAATAATAAAAATTAAAATACAAACGCAGTCAAAATTTTTAGATGTTATAAGGAAAAATATGTATAACGTCTGAAGGATGTACACAAATCATTAATGCTACGTATTTACCAGATTGTAAGGTATCCATACCACGTAAGTTCTGACTACGTGCTCAAGAATGTTGGAAACCAGAAGTGTATTCGTGATTTTTACCATACGAAAATCATGATTTTTAATATGGCATATTTGTAAGGCAGACCAAATTAGGAGATTTAAATAGTGTTTTCAGCTAGTGAAGAACCAATTTGAAGATTGGGAATGATTAATTATATGAATGAAAATAAATGAGAACACGTTATTGTTCAATTTTTATGCTGAGTAGATAAAGCCGTTCGTTAAAAAAATATTAATATTAATATGTCCTTTAAAAATTGTTGATATTGGTAGTAATAGTCAAGGCTGCACAATAAATTATTTACACTTAAAAAAATAATTTTCAAAAATCTTACGAATTATATTAACATTACTAATGTTTAAAAACCAACCAAAAAGAGGGAAAAAATGCTAGTTTTATATACTGTGAATAGTTAAGGCATGCTGTTTGTTCAAAACATTGGAAAAATGATGCAATATGTATCTATAACATACAAGAAAAGCTTACATTAGAGTTTTTTCATCTCTCTGTAACTAGGGGTCATTGTCCCTTAGTTAAAAGGATCTATACTCTCAGAAAAAATACATCCCTACGATACAAAAAACACAATATATATCATAAATAAAATTTCAAAAAAGTTAGTTTTGTTTTTTGATTATCAATATATGTAGTGCAAGACTTAGCTAAATGGCAAATTATTTTTGCTGACTTAGGAAAGAGAATTTTTGTAAAAATTGTCTATCTTTCAAGTATTTGAAATTAGACTATTGAGTTGAAATGTGTAAAACAATTTTTATTTAAATATTTTTTGCGCCTGGCTTTGTTATGACTTCTTTTGTGATTGAAGATACATATTTTAAACCATAATTCAGGCTTTAGAAGACTATCATTACATTTTGTTATCAATATGTTAAAAATTTCTTTTAAGAAACTGTCATGAATATTGTCTATACGATCATGTATAACCGAGTTAAACGGAGTGAGGAAAAGTAATTATTTAAATATATATTTTTTATAAAAATCTGTGTGTATGACATAAGAAGAATAACAATATTTAACGAAGAAAAATGTCAACTTATTTAAAATCATATAAATAAATTATTATAACAATTCAGAAAGTTTATGAAAAAATCAAGAATTGGGATAGGTACTTTTTCGTAGTTTACTTTCACATAGGAAACATAATGGATCTCAAGCACTTATCATTTTGAATAATTGATAAATCAATAATTTTGGGGGTTTTAGCACTTGGCAGGACACGATATTTATAAAACTATTTTATTTATGAAAGAACCGTTTTATTATGTTTTATTCTCAAAAACTTCATGGTGTTTTGTTGAAAATTGATGTGGTAACACTTAAATACGCGTTGTATGCTTAGAAAAGGACGAATTAGCTTCTGGATTGTGTTTTTTTATATGATGGTTACAATTGTAATTAAATCTCGCTCCAAGTATGATAAATAATTCTAACTAATTGAAATAATTTTAGAAATCCGATATTATAATAGCTCAAAAGCAATCTAGACTGGTAATGAAAATATTATCTTACTAGGCCAAAAGTGAGACGTTTCTGACTCTGTGGAAAAATATGAGAAATATTTTCTTAATACTTTTTAATCCATCTTAAGTTTAAGAAATATTAACAGTTGTCATAAATTCCCCGTATTGGCTGCGAGTCGACCAACGATGAAAATTATATTAGAATAATTTTTACTATTATGTAATAAAATAGTTCCAAAAAACTTCGATACATTTATAAAAATAATGTTTGGAAATGTGTTTCCAGTGTAAGAAAGCAATATTAAAGAAATAATAATAAAAACGTGTACTACTTTCCAATAATTTTAGATGTGTTACAGTTTCTGCATTTTTAAGTAGCTTAAGGATATTGTTGGATAAAGAACGGTTTCTTGAATATTTAACAGGTAGTCATTTAAATCATATTTCGTCTTTTGTTTACTTAATGGCAGGTGCAGAATGTGTAGGTGAGGCTGTGCAATACACATTGCTTGAAGTTCCATCTGCGTATAACTTTCATGTTCGTTAGTGTGAGAAGTTTGACATTTATTTTTGAAATTAGTTTGCTTTGTTTTTCATAAGGCTATATAAGCTGCCGAAGCTGCTACAGTCCCTCGTAGCGGTGGTTTACATTATAAAGGATGTAGATAGGTTTGTAATTGATATTAAAATTGATATTAATATGGTTGTGCTAAATTCAAACAGATAAGAAGATTATTTCTGCAAAGTCAGATACCCCTATTTGTAAGCTTAACAAAACATAAATGGGAAATCAGTTACTGAAACTAACAAATAATTTTATAATATTTTTCAAATTTATATTAATGTTTTATATGTAATATTTATTGTCTAGTATATATTTTCCTTTAAATTGTTCGTGTAAAAATTTTGACATAAATATGGTAAAAATATTATGTGTTTAATAGATTTTTTTCCATAAATGTTTTTTATCTCTTAAAATTAAAGTTAGTTATAGTATGTAAAACTTAAAAATATTTTACATTTTATATTAGACAAAAATAACTGTTTCCTGATTCTATAAAAAATTATAGGTGTCCACAAATACAAATGATACATTTGTTTGGTCAAATAGTAAGTTGGTAAATATTTACTTAAATTTTGAATAAAATAATTACCATTTAAAATATTGCCTACTGGTATAACAAAACGGGCTTTTATATACTTCTGTAGTTAGCACATTTGCTTCTATGACGTATTGAAATTTTCAGTTATTTTTAGCATGTAAGCCATTTTAATTTTTGTTGCGCTGTTGCTCATTAAATAAAAATAAATTATTATTTCGAAAACATAGTTATTACTCCCGAAATGTAGTTTTTCTTTTTAAAATGCATTATATATATGTTATATATATATATATATGCGGATAGTCAGGAATGTAAATTGTATCTATATTGTGATGTTTTAATTGGTAATAATGCGATACACATATTTTCCTTCGTAGTTGTTTTTTTCCGTTTTCAGTTTTGACAGTGAAATAACTGTTGTAAGAAGAAATTCATTGTCTGAAACCTTATCAAGTAACAAAACTATAATAAGAGTGGTCTCGACAATGTGTTTGAAACGTGTTGCACTGCACACTTGTTGAACACACGGGCAGCCCTCACCAGGGCGCGCTGGGGCCGGCGCGGCATCAGTAAGGCACGTGCAGGTCCGCCCCGGGCCGCTTGCGGCAGCAGGCGCGGCACAGCAGCGCGAGGCACGCCGCCGCCAGCACTAGGCCGCCCGCCGCCCCCAGCCCCACCCCCAGCCAGCTGTCGGCCGGCTCGGCGCGCGCGCACAGCTCGGGCGCCTCGTCCGCCGCCTCGGACGAGTTGGGGCAGTTGGCGACGCCGTTGCAGACGAGGCGCGCCGGGACGCAGAGCGCCGCGTCGCCCGGGCACACGAAGCCGCACGCCTCGTCGGCCAGCGGCGCCGTGGCCAGCGAGCCGTCGGCGTGGCGCGGCAGGTGGAACAGCTCGGTCCACGCCACCTTGAAGGCGGCGCGCGCCGGCGCCACGGAGCCCGAGAAGCGCAGCTCCACGGCGGGCTGCAGGTCTGCGGCGGACAGCACGGGCACGTCGCGCAGCGCCGACACGTTCTCGCCGCACACGGACAGGAAGGGGTCGGCGCGCGCCGCCAGGAACACCTCGAGGCGGCCGTGCTCGCAGGCGCGCGAGGCGAACTGCACCTGGTCGAAGTGCAGCCAGAGGTCTCGGTCGCGCGACACGCGCAGCTGCCAGATGCAGCGCACGGCGCGCGGCGGCTCGCCCCAGCCCAGCGCCTCCAGGTGCGGGAACACCAGCTCGCCCTCGGGCGCCGGCGCCAGCTCGGGCGGGCCGCACAGCGGGCCGTGCACGAACTCGTAGCGCGCCTCGAACAGCGGCGCCGCGTGCTTGAAGTAGCTGGCGGCGGCGTGCGCCGCGTCCACGGCCAGCAGCAGGTGCAGCCGCTCGCCGCGCGACACCACGGTGACCGGGGGCGCCGCCGCCGCGCCGCGGCACAGGCAGGCGCCGGCGCCGGGCTCGGGGGCGGAGCTGTTGGCGGCGGGCGGCTCCCACACCAGCAGCTTGTCGGCGCGGTCCTCCCAGCAGTCGGCGCACGGCGCGGCGTTGTACGGGTGTTCCTGTCGCCACAGGCCACACACTCAGCTGCTACTCCTGCGGCAAGACCCGGGGTCGGCCATCTTGGATCGTGACGGCACGGCAGCATTCTCCGTTTCAATTTACCTTACAATCGCCATTTTAATATCTGACGACATGGCGGCCATCTTGGATGACCTTTACCATAACCACCGCCACCATCTTGAATTTTACTGTATAAGATTATACAATGTTGCACTTTTCGTATTTAAGTTACTGCGATATTTAAATTCCATAATTTTTACGCTAAAACAGCGGGGAATTTTTTTAATGTATAAAAAATTTAAATAAAAATTATTACACTATTTAGAATTTCGTCCGCCATATTAAAAAAAAAGAATTTTTTAACTATAAATTGTGAAAATTTTTGGAATTAAAAAAAATTACCTTAACTAAATTTTAATAATAAAATTGAAAAATGTACTGGGTTTTCCGGCGAGGTTATTAAATTATAAACGGCGATGGATCCTTTCTCCAAGGAAGTCTCTGGCAGTCTGTTCTTCCACCATTATTTATAAGGCATAAATTACATCAGCCAGTATGACGTCATGGTGGCCGTCTCGTTTTCATGTATTGGAGGCCACCATCTTGATCCAACATTTTGTTTTCGTTCTTTAAAAAACACTGCCGCCATATTAGTTTGTTTTTTATCCTTTATAGTGCATTAATTATTTATTGGCAGAACGCCCGCAAATCCTGTCGACCGTCTTTGCGAAAATATTGATATTGTATAATTGTTTTAGCTGGAAATTAGGAAAAAAATCTTATATTTATAAGTGAATCATGCATTTAATAATGATCGATTCAATTGATAACATTGATTACTAAGATTATTTATTGATGCAAAAATGTTTATTCTTGGTAGAAACAACTTATTTAATCAATCATGTTAAAATTCCTAAAAAGGGCTCAACTTCCTCATCTACCAACCTTCAGTAAGCCGATGATGACATAATAGTAGGCATCTTGGAAATTCGTTTTTACTGAATTATAAATTTGGAAAAAAATTCCGATATTCTTAAAAACATTTAATTTACTGGCTTATTCAAAAGATCAACGTCCACGTTTGGATACCAGGCAGTACAGATTTAATTATATTGATAAGATATATATATATATATTAAACCGTCTAAGGTCCGGGATACAATAAACAAAACACAATATCATATGAAACACAAGGAAAGAGGAGAAAGAAGTTAGCACATAAACACACACACCAGACCCAAGTGCCAGCCCCCCCTCCCCTCCACAATGTGGTAAGAACCACATGTCCAAAACCCACCCGCCAATGCTTTTTTTTAATTTTTTGTCTTTCTTGTTAAAAGTTTTCACGCACGTCTAGTCAAAGAACCTAAATTCAAGCTCGTTAGACACAAAGTTTTTAAAAAATTCTGAATAGTAGAGACAGAGGCTGCCCGGACGCGGCACGTCTACCGGCAGCTGCAAATTAACATTGCCACCGCGCGGGAGTTGTAAGCTAGCAGAAGTGTCGGGTGGCAGTCCAGCTTCTCGCTTAGGCACGTGACGCATAGACCATCGCGGCAATAGTTGAATCATAACGCAGTACATGTACAGTACTTGTTGAAATGGCTTCGAAGTACGAAAAACGGATTGAGAGTAGAAGACTAGCCTACCAAAGAAACATTTGCGCCCCGGAAATTTTGTAGTGCATACACCAGAGTTGAACCCAGGCAATATGCAACAAAAAAGACTCACCATGAATAATAAGAAACAACAAATGTTCATACAGGCGAAGCGAATATTAAACAAGAAGTATTTTTCATCGATACTCGACGAAAATTTTACCAGGTCATGTCCACTGTCATACATTTACCAAGAATCTACAAACCACGAGACCTATTTAGTCCTAAATACAGACTTACCAATCCAAAATCAATAAAAGGGGAGCGCATTTGGAAGCAAAATCAACATAAAGGAAAAACATTCCAAAAAATATGCACAATCAGAAGTATAGTCAAAAAGGAAGCAAATTTGGGAGCACAATCAACGAAAAGAAAGCACATTTGGAAACAAAAAAAAAAAAAAAAGAAATTACAAATTCAAGCACAGTAAACGAAAAGGAACTCATTTGGAAGCACAATCATAAAAATAATGAAATATGAAGCACAATAAATAAAGAAAGCATTTTAAGAATCCTAATAGACCCAAATAAATCATAATTGTAAGCATAATAAATGAAAAGGAAGCAGAAGTGGAAGCACAATCAACGAATAGAAACCACAATCAAAAAAAGTAAGCACATTTGGAACCATAATCAAAAAAGTAAGTTGTATTAGGATAATTATGTATTAGTTAGAAATCAGAATTTGATAAATAGAACAATCCTTATTAAAAACCAAAAATATGATTTATTTTTTATTTTTATACACATGCAGGCTATAACAAGTAAATATTTTATGAAGCCAGCTTCCTTCAGTTCTTTGAGTATGCTGTGTGACTTGTTTTCTCCACTAATCCGTGTCAGTAGTAGTTTTAGGCGATCGACCAATATGTTAGAATCTTCCCATGATGTGCAATCATTCTATTCTTCCGCCATCATCTTCCCGGAAAGTTTATTATTGATATTTTTAAAATCTCTGAAATATTCAGTTTTATTTTAGACTTAAAGTCACTTTCTCCATCATAGAAGAAGTCACTGTATTAACCTGGATTACTATAAAAATTCAAAATCGTTTACGTTGAAGCTTCATCATCTTCAGGTTGCCATTAAAAGAGTTCATCATTTTCACAAAGTACGGAAAATCTTTGAATTCGGTTTAATAAATGCTCTCTTTTAATAGTAATGATATTTCCATTGTTTTCAGTATTGCTTACTTACTTCATCAACATCCCTCAATTTAAGTTCTTTTTCGAAATCAGTAAAGCTATGAAGATGATCACATTAAAAATAAGGACTGTTAAATACTTAATTTATCAATTTAACTAACTGCATGGTATTAAACCACGGACAGGGATCTTTCGAATCATTCAGTAAATTAATAGCTTTTTTTTATGAATTTTGGAAATTTTTTCCGTATTTCTAAGTTAATTAATACGAATTTCCATGTTGGTGGTCATTACGTCATCATCGGCTTACTGTAGAAGGCTAGATGAGAAACTGAACTTAAGATGATTTTAAGATTTTTAACATTATTTATTAAATAAGTGTTTTTTACCTAAAATAATAATTGTCCATCAGTCAAGGGTTGAAGCAATCACTGTTATAGATTGAATCAATCATTATTTTAATGGGTGTTTTTTTGATGATTTGTAGAACTTTTTCCTCATTTCTATCTAAAAAATTACAGAATTTAAAGATGTTGGCCAAGACGGACTACAAGTTGGAGGGGGGCCTGGCAATAAATAATAAATGCACTCTGATGGGGAAAAAAATAAACTAATATGGGGACAGTGTCCTCTAACGGACGAAAAAAAAATATATAGGATCCAAAATGGCGGCCCTCAGAAGACCAAAAGAAGATGGCTGTCATAACATCATACTGACCGATGAAATATCTTCCTTGGAATTATTTGTGGGAAATCAGTCTGCCAGAGGCGTCCGAGGAGAAAGGATCCGTCATATTTTTTAATCGAATTACCTCACCGGGTCTGAACCCAAACCTTTTTATAAATTTTATCTCAATTTAATTAAAATATTGTTTATGAATTTTATAATACTCCCAATTTTCTAGCATAAAAGGCGTTTTTTGAATACGGTTGACAAATGTCAAAATGGACGGAATTTTTTTACTAAAATGTTATATTTATACTTTTTTTATAAATTTTACGATTTTTCATGAAATTCCCACTTAAAAATTACAGAGTTTAAATGTGCGGCCATAACGAAAATTGCAACATTCTAGAATGGAAATGGTGAAATTTATGCTACCAGATGTGTAGAAGTTCAAGTTCAAGGTCATACAAGATGTTTGCTGTGACATCAGAAATTAATATGTCAAATGTAACGAACAGTGCAATGATGATTTCATCATCCAAGATGGCCACCGCGATATATCAATCCAAGATGGCCGTTGACTTCCTCAATCCTGACTTGGAACTTGCCGCAGGACATATTATTATGTAGTACTGACATTCCTTCATAATCTCAACGGCAAACCCTCGGTGTTGTACAGTTGCTCCTGCTAAACCACGTCACCACTCTCATCTGCTGATGCTTCTAGGAAAGTTATTCATATCAGCTACAAGCCCTCGTTGTTGTATAGGGGCTCCTGCTTAAACATGTCACCTATCCCAGTTGCTGCTTCTGCGACATCACCACATAATCTCAACTGTAAACCCTCGGTGTTTTACAGGTGCTCCTGCTACACCACTTTACTACTCTCTGCTGCAAACATTTGGCATTTTGTGTTTTTCTAGTGAAAATACAGATAACCAATTATCTAATAAAATTATTTACGAAATGTTACAAGGAAAATCCTTGGAAATCCAAGTGCCAATGATATGACTTGTAAAACTACAAGACAGAGCTATGTAAAATTGCCACGGGTACAAAACTTTGCCGTGCAAATATACAAGTGATATAGTTGGCAACTGAGTTCCCAAGAACTATTTCTTTAAAATTAAAATAATTTTTTAAAGTGTACTTCAGAATATTTAATTGGCAAGTTATCTAGTTTTTTTTTTTTTTTAAATCCTGTTGGTATTCTGATCTTTTTTTGTTTTTCACACAGTTATAGTTATCATTCCACGAAATATCTCTTCCACTAAACAATTTCTTTCCCTGAGGAATCTTACGAATCTATGACGATTAGCAATACCAATACAAATACAAAAACGTTTTTACAGTAAATGAATAGCACATAGAGCAACTCAGATTTTCTGTGATTTTTGTTCTCTGAGTGTGAAAGGACTCGTCAGGAGTTGACTTGGTAGCTGAAAATAATTATTAATATGACATACTTATTATATTTTATATTATGTCTAATCAAAATATGTGTAATTTGTACAATTATAAAGCTTTTCATACAATCCCACAAACAGGAATTTTATACGTAGTATTTCTTTCACACATATAGTCAATAATGCGCTTTAATGTACATGACAACAATAAATGAATCTGAGATGAATCTTTTAAGACACCTTAACGACAGAGGACAGAAACATCTTGTCTTGGCCACGCCATGCTATACAAGAGCTATCCCATACTCAGAAAGGAGTTTTCTAACTTCAATGGTAGGAACCCTTGCTAAATAAATATTAAGACGTAGCCCTGCCATAGTCGTGGTCTCAGACATATCTGCCCTTGATTCAACGAGAGTCATCACTGACATATACTAAGAATGACCACCAAAAACCTTATGTTTTTCTGTTCGAGACAACAAAAGTGAAATTAAACTCGGAAGGCTGTCCATGCAGATAAAATGTAAATATATCTATGATTTTTTTTTTTTTTTTAAATTTGTAATGCCAGTAGTTTACTTCTGTTGAATCGGTGGCAGTCTGCAGCATCAGAATTTAAGATTAGGTAAATAAAAAAATTCACACAAAAGGTTATAATGATAAATAAATTACTTAAACCCTTCTAATATTATAAACGAAAAGTTTGTAAGTAAGTATGGATGGATGGATGTTTGTTACTCTTTCACGTAAATACTACTGAATGGATTTGAATGAAATTTGGCCTACAGCTAGCTTATAACCTGGATTAACACATATACCCCATATTAATATGAAATTCCATCCCTAAGGGAGTAAAAAAGTGATAATTTAATTTTATAACAGAAAAAATAATAGGTAATAGACATACAAATAGTGAGTGAGTATAATTTCTCTATGTCTGACACACGATCATACACATAGTAAGGTCTGGCAAATTAATATTTTTTCCTTGGTGAGACCAGTCCGCTTAGTAGAGCTCGCAGCGGCTAGCAAAATAAAGACGCTAATAACAGTTGAGTTCTTAACTTCGTCAATAGATAGAGTTGCCTTGAATTTTAAACGCACCATCATTTGATGCGTTTGTCATGTCTTTAATTTTAGTTTGTTTGTGCCGTATGCGTTCCTATACCATTCATCCGATTGCGATGAAATTTTGGTGATTTGTTATGTGCATACCCATGAAGGTTACTGAGGCGGTATAACTATTTTTCAATAGTTGGAGCACGAAACGTATAAAAATAATGGGTTTATTTCATTTTATATAATGGCACTTCGTCTGTTTTTGTTGTATAAGTGCGCACGCATGACACAATTTGTTTAAATATAAAAGAGAGACAGAGATAGAGTGATATATATAGAGTGAGATAGAGACAGAGAGATAAGTTGAGATAGAGCGAGGTATAGAGAATGAAATGGGTTAGATAAAGAAATATACATATAGATGAATAGAGCTATATAGAGACTTATATATAGAAGATATAGATAAAGTGGGAAGTATATATGTAGATATAAAGCGATAAATAGAGATAGAGGGATACATAAATGTATATAGATGTAGATAGAGATAAATATATATAGATAGATGGATAGATGATTTGTATATGTGTAACTACTTCAAACATATTATAAATTTATTACTGAATGAGGCATTGCAATGCAGGCCGAGCATTAGCTAGATAATGGAATCTTTTCAATATTAGTAATCTCTTATTTTTCAGTTTTTTTCTATATTGCTTTATAAAGTCTAAATTACATACAGACCAGGTAAATAACTATAAACTGGCAGAACAACGTCTGTCGGAATCTGAAACTGATATAAATTAATTTTCACACTTGACATTCAAATTAAAAAGACAATTACTAACTACATCTGATTTCGAAAAAAGGTCCCCTTCACCCTGTGTCCATCCCGGGCAACGACAGGTATTGCAGCTAGTATTAAATATTTTATCGATAGAAATCCTTGATTTGATACGAGTTAGTGTTAAGAAGTACTTTTTTAAAAAAACATTAATATAAATTTCCATTGAAATTATAATAATTATTTTACTAACAAGACACACTAGTAGTACATGTATGTATTTACAGGACCAGGTTCCCACGTTCAAAGTGGAGGTTCCTGGTGCCAGTGTCCCCATTCTTGGATTTCTTTTGTCGTTTACAAATGTTTGCCAGTGTGAATCGTCACTGTGTTTCATTTTCTATCTAGAGCGCTCTAGTTTCAATCACCTATCTCCTATCTAACTGACCGACATATTTCTGATCATCTTGTTTTAAAGGATTGGTTTCTTTAGGTTAGGTTAGTTAAAATTAATTTCCTGTAAACTTACGAGAGATGGTGGTTAAGATAGATAGTTAACATTCAAAATAATATTATTGAAAGAATATTAAATGATACAATTTAAGTATAAAACGACATCAAATCATTTTTTGTAATAGGTAATAATTTTACTCTCAAAATCCCGCTGGCTAAAATGCCATTTTGTAAATATCAAAAAGTATTTTATGTCACCTACATTATTACTATTTTTATATACATTACTTAATATCTGAATTTAAAGGTCTAGATATTGGATAAATATTGTTAAAGTATAAAATATTCCATAATTAACTAACGGAAGCATAACTGAACAAAAGCATATGTATTTCAAATAACCCATAATTGACAATTATTTGTCGAGTGCGCGGCAATAAATATAGTCAAAGTTTAGCGCCAGCAGCTTCGCAAGAGCATCTACCAGCACAGTACAATTGTCACGCAGTGTTTACATACTTCAATTTAGGTCATTTATACTTCTTACATAAAACGTTTTCTACCATTGCATATAAACACTATATTTCAATAACCAAGCAAATTGTCTTCGTATATACATCTTACTATACGCTTTTACACATAACCAGATTCACAGAGGTTTATAGTTTTAACAAGATGGCTACCACGCATTATGATTTCCGCTTGCAAGTATTTTTGTCCCCAAGAACTTCCGTTCATGCATTCGCGCGAGCAGCCGCTCAATGCTAAAATTACATGCCGGTCTCCACGGGAGTGTCGAAAGTGCGAGTTGGCGAAATGTGAGTTCAGCGAAGAGGGTGAGGGTCCCTCCTTTGCGAGCGGCGCAGACGCGGGGTGACGGGACAGTGCTTGGGTGACCGAGTAGCGCCAGACTGTGTGTGTGTTCACAGGTTGCGTGGTAAAGGGCTAACCACTATTGAGCCTAGCTCTAGTGAAGAGTGTAAACCGTGGACTTCGCAGATATTTAGTTATTCGTGAACGGACATTTTTAAGTACGATTATTTAATTAGTAATAAAAATATTAGTACTAGCAAATAATATTGTATAAAATTAATAGGGCTATCTTACGGATACCTTGTCTCCCACTTGTAACCAATAAAACATTACATCAAAAATCGTTATATTGGCATTCGTATGATAATATTTGTTATATGTATTTATTTTTTTATTGATAATATGTTAGAGTTTTGTGAATACAACTTATAAATGAAAAATTATATTTCATTATAATTACAAAAAAAAATTAAAGCTTATTAGTAATTAAACTTACTAACGTTTCAGTCAAGTTTCCTATACAATAAAACAAATATTTTTGCATGTAATTTATTGCAACCTGCGAGTGAAATAAAAAAAAAATTCTTACAGGAAATTATTTTTTTATAAAATTTGCAGTCGATATATTAAAACTTTACTTATTAGTGTATGTATCGACACTGATGCAACGCGATGCCACGGTAACGAATATTGTTTCGCCTAGCCTTCTCTGACAGAAGCTGAGGCTGGAGACAGGGACAGGGGCTGGAATGCTGACCTTGAAGTTGAAAGCGGTGACGGTGAGTATGACGCGGGCGAAGAGGCGCTTGTCGGTGACAAAGCGGTAGAGGCAGCGCACATCCTGCGTGTCCTGGCGCTTGTAGACGAGCGTGTTGAGCGGCGAGCGCAGGTAGCCGCTGGCCGCGCGCCAGCTGGGGAACACCTCGTCACAGGCGGATCCCGCCACCGGCTCGCCGTAACGCGTGTTGTTGAAGAAGTCGTAGTGCGCCCAGTAGTACAGCGACGACCTGCAACCCACACAAATACGCTCCTTAACTCACAGTTTTAACGCAAATCCACCTGCGGGCTAAGCAAATACCTTCATCTAGCCATAGCGTGTGTTGTAATTTAAGATGGCTTAGTGCACCCATTAACACAGCGATGCCCTGAAACTCATTCAAAAATGCCTTCTAGCTCTCACGGCAGCCCTACCTGCTGGCTGAGGAAAACTAGCCATAATCCCCGCTCCACAGGCTCGCCATTAGTATTTGTCAATGGCTCCGAGCCCAGGAATCAGGAGCTAGGACGGTGGACTGCTCAGTTGAAACTGACAGTTCAGGTCATCAGTCTGCACTCTACAGTTGAAACTGTCGTGTGTGAGCGAGGACGGTGGACAGTGTCTCGCCAGAGTGGCATGTCGTGGAGATTAGGTCACCTTTGATATTGAGCTTGACTCCAGCTCCAATATGAGATGACCTTGACAAAATCTGCCATCTTGAATTCTACAACATTACCTAATTATAAATTCCACCATATTTTATTGTAAAAATTTCTGCCCATTTTGGATTTTAGAACATTCCGCAATTTTGGATAGTCTCTTGTCCACCATCTTAGCCACAGTAGGAATCGTTTGCTGAAGGCCATTGTCTTTTTTTTTGTCTTCTAGAGGCAGCCATCTTGTGTTCGTCTGCGAGCAATTTTTATTTCTACTCCTTGTCCCTGTAATGTGGCAGTATCGCTCTGTCATGTACATTTCTGGTCAATGTTTCATTACCTACCAGTGTTGTTTTAACTCTTTTAGAAATGTTGTAATTATTTTTGATTAAAAAAACTTCGAGAGCAAGGTCATACGAACTTGGAAGTTTGGAATTTTAGCATGGGAAAGTGATGCTTTTGCACGTATTTTATTTATATTTCACTAATTAAAGTAGTATACTAAATTATGCCAGGGGACTTGTTTACGTTTCGGGAGCTGTATGTACTCCCATAATCTTGAATTCTGATGCAATGGCGGCCATCTAGAATTTTGGCATCACCGTTACACTTTTACTAATGGTCGTCATTTACACTTTTGTTTTTGACATTGATCTTTGACTTTAACATATAAACTTGAACTTTGGCAAAGACTTTCGACCTTAAATTTGATCTTGACATTTAACCTTGACTTTGGCCTTTGCCTTGAAATAAGAATTCGTCCTCCATTTAAATTCCGCTATAATAAATCTGCCAGTTAGTAATCGAATGCTCTACACCCAGATAAATGCAGATTTTCTTACGGTATTTTCCTTCCGCCATATTGGATTTTAACTTTACGTATGCCTACTTGGATCCGCAATTTTAGATTCTGTTATCACTGTAGCCATCTTGGATACTAGCGTTTCAACCACTTTCTTCGATGCTGACTACACGAAAACCATTTTTGTTTTCGTCATCTTGGATGATATCACTTCCATCATCTTGTTAATTTTTTTTTCTGCTGCATATTGCTTGATTTGATACCATTATCTTTGATTCTTCTGTTTGTTTCTAGAGAGTGCTAGCATCGCTCTTTCTTATGCACGCAAGCTTGATGATCCATTATGTACAATTTTTTTTTAAATGATACATAGCCATCAGGTATAGTTACCCGCTCAATGAATACTCTCCGACATTAAATTTGTGCTAGCGCACCAGGTACAGCCCAGCCACACTACTGATGCGCGCGCCTCAGATACCGTCGCAACCACCCTGATAATTTTTGCGCACCAGGTACAGATCCACAAAAAATTGATCTGCTACCTCATGTATATCCCTGGCCACTATGCTGATGGGCGCGTAATAGTTAAAACCAAACACGTGCATAGGCGTGTATCTGGTACAGCTCCAGCCACAAGGCTAAACGACGCTTACCTGGTATAGCTCCAGCTACCATGCCGATAGACGTGCACCATCTTGAGATTCGGCCTCCACACCTAGTATAGCCTCGTCACACACGCTAATGGCTAAGAAACGGGAATGCTAGGTACACCACGTTTTGTAAAGCCCTGACAACAAAGTAAATGCGCGTGCACCAAGTACAGCACCGGTTTACACGCTGATGGGCGCGTACCATATAGAGACACGGCCACCATTTTGATATGTGCGCAACAGGTAGAGACTCACCACTGTGATGGGCGCACACCAGGTATAGCTCCGGCCACCTCGTTGATGGGTGTACACCATTTATGACGCTTGGCATTATTTTATAGAATTCCACGTTAAATATCGTGTTTGATTTTCTTATTACAAGTTTATGTGCAACATAAGAAAACATAAGTTGCTTGTTACCGAGGGTAGTTGTTTACACATCACTGGCTAGTACTAAAAGTCTCACTCACTTTTTGACGTGACAACGTCTAATAAATCGATGAACGCCGGCTGCACGCACGAAAAAGAGTCCCAGTACGGATGTCCCACTACGGATGTGTCCTATTTGCTCATTGTACGCATGCGTGGCATCTCTCTTCCACTCGATTGGAACAACCTTCGATTTGACTTTTCAATCATATTTTCGTCGTTTGAATTATGAATATTATGTAATTTAACGATCATCCACCGATTTTCAGCACAATCGGTACGGTTATTTAAAAGTAATGTTGAAAATTTAAATACGTTTTGAACCAACAATGGTGTTTTACAGTTACACATAATAATTCAAATTACAAACGGGATCTTTTGCACAATGTTTTAAAAAATATTGTAACACATTAGCTATAAATAAGTTTGGTGTATTTGGGATGCGTATTTGTTATAAAATCGAGTTATAAAAACGAAATAATATTATTCCCCTACCGTGAACAAAATTTTTATAAATGTATATATAACATCTGAAACTATTAATTATCGAATATGGCCTCATGGGTGAGCGATCAGCGGCGCTATCTTAAAATTGTAAAGTTGTCGGGTTCGAATCCTGGCAGCTGCGAAATTTGTTTGTACTTGTAAAAATAAATACGGCGCACGTAACATTTCAAAAGTAATAAATATATTTGAATAATGAATGCAAATAAAAGTAAATTTATTAATTAAATTGTAAATTTCATTTCACTCCTTTGTTTCCATACAAAATAGTGATAAATAAATAAAAATGATTCAATTTTATTCATAAAAGTATGCAGAGGTAGATTTTATCATACAAACGATAGACATATTAAAAAAAAATCTTCCCTAAAGAATATAATATTTTTAATGCCTAAATGGTTTGGTTGCAAAAACCTATTACGACTCAGTCTCAGGCCGAATATGATATTTCCTTTTCTTCTGGATCAATCATTTCATCAATGTTTTGTTATGACGTCGTCACGTTAAACTATCGTCCATAAACCCACTTTACAGACAACCAATTCTTTTGAAAATTGAATTTTGTTAACAATTTATTTTAATCGTTTTTTTAAAATTAAAAAAAATTGCTAATTTTTCAATAATAACGATTGTTCAATAGGACGGGCCGAACTGTACCCATGAACACATTCCAGATGGTAAAATTCAAAATTGTGTAATATTATGGAATATAAGATTGTCACTGAGGCTGATGACACTCAAGTGGTTGAATTTAATTGAAGCCACTTAGCGGAAATTTAAAGCCATTGACATTATTGGGAAAATAAAAATCTAAATTTCCTTCAAAAATATATATTTTTATTATTTGTGGAATTATGAATTTTAAAATATTTTCGCAGGGAATATTTCTTGAAAATGGGAACTATATAACACCTTCAGTAATATGAACACTTTAAATTTTACAATATGTAAAATAAATATCATATTATAATAAAATTTAAACACTTTTATAATACAAAATTGAAAATATAAAATATTATTTATCTATATTTAGTAAATATCGAAGGTCATATTCAAGGTCCTCCGTCGAGCGGCTGTGACGTCACGATCCAAGATGTCGGTGGGCACTCTACCACTCACCTAGCATCCAAAGGTTGGACAATCATACATATACTACCTACTTACATTAACGTAAACATATACTGACTTTTTTTCCCGTGGGAAAATTAAAAAGTGATTGAGACATGTATTTGGCGACTGTCGGGCCTGGCTGTGCAGAAGAGTAACTGTGGTAGGAATCACGTGTCCTGAAGAGCAGGTGTGAGGACATGCTGGGCAGACGCACTGCCATCCTGCCCCAGGATCCATTATACAGACTCGAAGGCTAGCGGAGGCGGTTCGCAGTTTGTTTCGCATTTTCCTCACGTGCCACTTCTGCGACAGTTCCCTCGTCCTGGCAGCCTTTCCTTTCCCGCCTCTACTCACTTTTTTTTTTTTGGTCTCATATTCTTCAGCCGTCGCCTCTTTCCTCCACCTAAGAAAAAAAATGAAATGTAGCTGTATGGGAAGTAAAAGGTTACATGGCGGGCAGGTTGAGTCGTCACGTCTCGCCACAGCTCGCCAGTCCGGCTGGGCGATGCCGTGTCGCCAGCAGCTACTTGCAGCGGCCTCTGCCTGAGAGGTCGTTACTTGCACACGGCGACCCGCGCCCTCTGGGGCAGGAAGGGGAGGCCTCGACCGGCCTAGGGCGCTCGCACGCTCCAGCAACCCGCACTACACGTTTACCTCTGCATGCGTCTAGTGCTGCTGCATTACAATTGGCCTGTGCAAACACTAAAATTAAAATCTTCCAGGACCAAAATTACTTTTTTTTTGTTAATAAAATTATAAAATTTTATGCAGGGTCATTATTTATAACTATTTTATGTCTACTATAAGAAAAAAAATGGGTGCGTATACTTATGTAGACGCGTGAGAAGTTTTACTTCTTTGGCATCATTAAACATAGTTTTTAATTGAATGCAAATAATCAATTACAATAAAATAATAAAAAGGACTGGAAAAAGTAAGTCAACAAGGTTCAGTTATAATTTAAAAAATTAAATAAATAAAATTTAGAGAATAATAAATATATGACATAATTTGTAGGGGAGACTGTTGTACCTTGAGCATACTAGTGTACTTTGGAACATTGGTGGATTTGGGGAAGTGCTACCACCTAGCGGGCTCAATCCATCACTTGGTTGTGAAGAATGACGATAGGTGTTTCTGACGGCAGTTCTGTCTCGTTTTACTGGGAATTGTGCGATGTTGTAATAAAACAATTTTTGAAGTTTCGAAAGTAAATATTTCATGCGTAGTTCTTCTAATTTTTTAACGGAAACAAATATGTGTTTGAAAACATCATCACTTAGAATATTTTTCTGAACTTGTGGTGAGTAGATTCATACGTTGTAATCAAAGTTTTCATCTAACCACTAGTTTAGGGCGCCATGTTTGTTAATTTTCGCTACCTCTTGTACCTCGGCACACGCATCATCTTGTACCTTTGAACATGTTCCAAGGTACATTATGCTATCCTTTATTTGTTACAGATCGCTATGCCAAGAAGTAAGTGTGTCATTAAGAGGGCCCCAGTTGATACAACTGCTATGAAAAAGGCTGTAGAAGCTGTTTAGGCACCTCCTGAAACGAAAATATCAGTTAGAGAAGCCTGCAAAGTATTATATGTTAAACTGGCTACTTTGTCAAGACAAATTTCGCAATTTCGTAATTCTGAGAGTGAAATTTTTCATTACAAAACTCACCTTGACATAAGAAAAATATTTTCTGATGCTGAAGAAAATGCTTTGCTAAATTACATTTAAAAAGTAGCAAAAATGAACTATTGTTTATCTAAAAAAAAAAGTGTGCGAGAGTTAGCATACAAGTTTGCCTGTGCGAATGACATAAAATATCCTCAGAATTGGGATGAACAACAACTAGCTGGAGAAGAATGGATGAGGGGATTCATGAAGCGTCACAGTGACCTATCTATTAGGACCCCGAGGCCCACAAGTCTTAGCAGAGCTACAAGCTTCACCAAACATAATGTTGATGCTTTTTTCGATAATGTTGAAAGCGTTCACAATCGCTTTGGGCCCATTTCACCCGACCGCATTTGGAATTGTGACGAAACAGGAATGTCGACAGTCCAAACTCTAGGGAAAATCGTAGCTCCAAAAGGAATAAGGCAGGTCGGGAGTGCAACTTCTGCATAACGTGGTAACATTGTCACACTCATCACAGCAGTCAGTGCTAGTGGTAACTTCATACCGCCAATGTTCGTTTTCCCCCGAGTGAATTTCAAGGACAGAATGTTGTATGGTGCTCCACCCGGGTCAGTTGGTGCTGCTGTAATCTCTGGATGGTCCAACGAAGATACATTTTTTACAATTTTTAGTGCATTTTATTTTATTTGTGAAGCCCTCCAAGGAAGAACGTGTTCTGTTATTCATGGAAAAATCATGAGAATCATTTGAGCATTAAAGCTCTTGACATGGCATCTAACAATGGGGTGATAATCGTAACATTCCCCCCGCATACCTCACACCAATTACAGCCCCTTGACTTATCAGTGTATGGGTCTCTTAAGTCTTGTTACAATCACTTAGTAAGTGCGTGGCTTGTCAATCATCCAGGTCAAACTTCCAATATCTATGCGGTAGGAGAAGTTATGGGTAAAGCATTTCCACGTGCTTTCACCCCTACGAATATTATGAGTGGTTTTAGGATAGCTGGAATTTTTCCTTTTGATAGGGAAATTTTTCGTGACGAAGACTTCTTACCCTCATATGTCACAGATAGTCCTGACATAACTGCAGTTATACCTTCTTGTGAAGTAACTGTAAGCCAAGCCAATGATGGGCCAAACAACGCTATATCAGATGTTTCAGTAGGCTTACAGGAAAGCATACTAACTGACGAAAGTGAACTGACTGCTCCAGGTTTATCTGTTCTGGTAGTTGAGCCTACAGAATCTTTACCCAGCACTAGTAAAGGGGTAAGCCAAAGCATGGCCCTATTGCCAGAAGACGTCATACCATATCCCAAGGCCAAGGCAAGGACATCTTTAAAGAAAGGAAGAAAACAAGGAAGGACATTGATTGCGACTGATTCCCCGGTAAAGCTTGAAATTAAAATGAATAAAGAAAAAAGAGAGAGTAAAAAGAAAACATAATCTTAATGCAAATTCAACAAATGTGAATACTAAATAAGATAAACCTAAAAAGTTAGGCCAGAGAAAGAACAAAATTTTGATTCAGAAAGAGCTTCTGCAGGCTCATCATCTGAAGAAGAAGACGAAGCTGTCACCTTCATTGAAACTGATAGCAGTAAAGAAGAGGATTGCATTTTTTTAATGGAACTTTTAAAGAGGATGCATCAGGTGAACAGTGGATTCGATGCACATCTTGCAAACGATGGGCACATGAACTATGCGCTGATACCGGTACCTTTGGGTGGAAAACCTACCTTTGTGACTTTTGCAAAGGATAAAAAATCTTTATTTTACACGAAAGAAATAAGTGAGGATGGCATAACTTTACAAATTGAACCATGTAGTTTGTTTATGATATGCATGTACCTTAATATTATTGTAAATAATGCATAATAGATATAAAAATCACAACTGTATCTGTAGAACTTAAAACTGTATTTTTTACTTATATTTTAAAAATATTTCCCCTGTGTTTCAAGGTACAAGAGCGTAGGTTCCGTGGTACATGACCATGTTGTACCATGGAACACTTTGCATGACATTATATATAATTTATTTTGTTCTTAAACAGAGACGTGAAACATAAATCTCAAATAGAAAGTTGTTAAAGGATCTTCAATAGTTATAACAAATATTTTTTTTCGGTTCAAAAAAGTGTAATAAAAAATTTAAAAAATAGAATCAGAAAAGTGTTCCATGGTACAACAGTCTCCCCTACTAAATATTATAAGATTCTAAATTTTGAATATTTATTTTTTGATTATTTATTATTTAAAAAAGAATATAAATAACTTTAATAATAAATTCAAAAATTTAATTTATGTTTATTAATTTTTTTAATATCTATTATTTTCTTAATTTAATATTAACTTTTCTTTTTTATCGAAAAGGTTTCATTAAATTTGTTCATTTATTTTTATATATATTTATTATTTATTATATAATTATTATTTAATATATAATTATTATTTAATAATAAATATTAAAAATTAATATTTTAATTTGATGTTCGATTTTATCTTTTATCACAAAATTTTATAAAATGTTTTGTTAAATATATTTATTTTTATTTTGTAAATATTAAATAACCAATAATAAATATTAAACATTAATATTTTTATAATATTTATTATTAATTATGTCAAATAATAATATTTTAATTTATATAAATAAATAATACATACGGATAGTTAACCTGAATTATATTGGAACACTTCAAAAAGTATAAAGGCACAATTTTTTTTACTAATATTTACAAATAGTAAATAAAATTAATCAAAATATTAAATTTAAACCACTACTGAATACAAGTAATTTATTAACACATATTTAATTCGCACTTGTATGAAACTAAAACACGTGTTGTGAATGTAGAAACTAGAAACATGTAGATAAATTATATTATAAATATGAAAACAGTGATCAGAGGTGACGATCGTGCCAACATGCGCGACTAATAGAGGTTCTATTTATATTTTGTTGGTAGCTTCTTTTCGAGAATTAATGAGCGTTTTAGCGGGCAGCTTGAACATGTTAATTTTGTGTTACAGTAATGCGCGCGTGTCTTAAAATTTCACTCTCATTATTTTTTCATAACGCGCCTAAAGAGGTATAACTTCAAATAGAGTAAAAAATAAAATAAAAAATCTACCGCCGAGATTTGATCAGCATTTTGATCTGACAGAAGGTTACGAGGAAAGTGTGTATAATATTTGATGTACATACTACCAAAATAATGTTTTTTTTTTTTAAAACCTTCGAATTTACTCAGTACTATGACTATTTTTGTTTACCAAAATAAATTCCATGGTAATATCACTATCATAAAGTTTAATTTGGCACACCAATACGTTTGGTATGTCCGCTAATGTGGGTTTATGTTCATACACGTGGGTCCGCCATCTTCCTGTGAAAATGTTGTCACATGGTGCGCGCGCAGCTTCAACCTGTTAATTTTGTGTTACAGTGATGCGCGCGCATCTTAAAATTTCACTCTCATAATTTTTTCATAACGCGCCTAAAGAAGTATAACTTCAAAAACTTTTTTTTTCAATTCGCTCCAAATTATATTTAAGAATTAACTATTATTTGTTTATTATGACCATAGATTATTTAAATAATAAAATGTTATTTACCATTTTACTACATTCATTTAACCCTGTATTAGAAAAGGGAGAAATAGAGAAAATATATTTTTTATGAATTTTTTTTGCATGAAGAGGTTAAAATGTATGGCCAATTTATTGAGGTATATATTATTTTTTTTAAATCTTTAAAAATAATTTGTTTAAATAATAGATTGATTTTTTTAAGGTAACATACCTAAATGAATCATTATCTTTTACCTTTTGTCATATTGTAGCGATGCACTGTCAAATTGTGTTTTGGAAATATAACTGACATATTCGTGTAATATTACAGATAATTGAGAATTATTACATTTACGTGAATCAACTGTATCGTTACAAAATAAATTTGCGGTTATACCTACTGGGCTATAATTTATTTGAAAACTGTTCCCTAAATAGCTTTTCAACATTAATGTGAACATAAATAAAGATAATAAAACAAAATATCTATTAGTCGCATACGCCTATTTAATAAATTTATAATCTTGGTTATTAAAATGATATATTTAATAATATGTGAATAGGAATTTACCATTATACACTAAATTTCTTATCTGTAACAAGATAAATTCAGCATTGTTTCCAAAAATACAAATATAAATACAAAAAATAACCCAAGAAATTTGTTGTACATATTTACACTATATTTCGTCAAATATTATTTTTAAAATATTATTATTGTTATTTCATTAATTAATTTAAAATTGACCAATTTAGTTATAATTTTTAAAGTGTCTTTTGTCATGTGTTTATGTTTGTGTTGTCCCATTTTATTGTTGTGTTATTATTGTGTTTTGTGTATCTTATTGTTAATTTTTTTGTAATATTTGTTAAGTGCCCACCTGTTAAAGGCTCTGACTGTTGGTAGGCACTCAAAATAATTAAAAAAAAATAAAAAAAATAAAAAATAAAAAAAAAATATAGACTATTTCGGGGTAACTGGCCTTCCAAAGGAATTTATTGTAAAATATCAAAGAAATACCTTTAGGTATAGTAAATAATTGAATTCATTTTCATAATATTAATGGCTCTGTTACATAGTTTATTACGGAAACATACTGGGTCATTTGAGCGCTGGAATGTGGGCCTCCTCTGTGCTGGAAATAATGCGGTGTTGCGCTGAATTTACCAGCACGCGTGGTACGATAAGGCCTTGGTGTGGACAGAGACAGCGCTATTGCGTCGCGAGTTCTGGGAATGAAGCGCAAGGCCTGGCGGATATTCTGAAAAGCTGAGATTGCTTTTTCGCACAATAATTGACACGCAGGCGACTTCCTCAACGTGTGTCGCAAAATGTCGCGCGTTTGTTTCACTACGTAGGCACGATGGTGGATGTGAGCGAACAATAAGTGGCTCGGTATAGTGTGGTTGAAGGCTTTGTTAAAAGGATTTTTCTTGAATGCTCTCGATATAACCTATTGTTTTATTTCTAGGTATGTGGACTAAACTAGCATGCTGCTTTTGGTCAGTCTGGTGATAAAAGGGATAGGTTTTTGTGGGTAAGAGAATGTGGCACGTACTTGTGTAACCAATTTCTTAAGATAATCGGAATATTAACCTAGTTTTATTTAATCTCTTTTATGAATTTTGTTTAATCGAAGGTGTTCAGTAAATGTTGAAATTTATATTGCAATTAAATCTAAGAATAAATGTTAAATAAAAATTTTCTCGGAATATTCAAGTTAAAATAATTTTTAAAAAGTTAAGAATTTTTTTTTTTTGGTGTTTGATTGGAACTTTGATAACAGAAATCACAATATCAGAATATTTTTTTTTTTTAAATAAAATTTTTATTTCATCGCTAGTAAGCTTTTCTTATTTAGGCTATGTATTAAAGTTTTTGTGAAGTTAAGGTAGAGAAGAAGAGTAAAAATACAAAAATACAATAATTAAAGTGGTTTTGGCAACAAAAAAACATGGCCATAAATATAGATTTAGATTTGAGAAAAACTAAACATAATCTAGCATTGCTCATTGTTTTTTTAATAATGTGAAACTTATGCTGTAACACAAATAACTATTATTTGACTCCAAATTGGTGTTGCAATTAATATTAATAAGTAGGTAGGTTTGGTATGTTCTGGGGCACTGGCACCTGGCTGGGGAGCCGGGAGCCGACCGCCATCTCGGATTCTGACGTCACGGCGGACATATTAGATGACCTTGACGACCTTTGACCTTCAAATGTGCTAAAATTATCCCAAAATTCCTCTAAATTTGCCAAAAATTTCTCAAAATTTTCCAAAAATCACCAAAAACACAAATTTTTGGAAAAAAATCCCGTCAAAAATTCTCAAAAAATTCCACAATTCTAAAATTTGGATTTCGAAAATCACCAAATACTTTTTGCCTTAGAAAGAACACCAATTCCTAAAAGAGGCTTAAGCATTCATGTCTAAGGCCTCCGATAAACCTCTGACGTCATTTTGGATTATGACGTCATCGTTTCAATTTACGTTCCGGCCACCATCTTGATAATCCGTAATTTTTATGTTAGAAAATCTGAGAATAATTTAAAATTTATAAAAAAAAATAATTAATCGTATTTAATAATAAAAAATTAATAATTTTTTTTAAAAAATATGTACTCTTTCGTCATGGAGCTCGGAGTCCTCGGTTCGAACCCGGTGAGGGCAAAAAAAAAAATGACGACCGATCCTCCCTCCACGGAAGCCGCCGGCAGTCTGACCTCCCACCACTTATGTCAAGGTATATATATCGTCAGCGAGTATGATGTCATGTCCACCATCTTGGAAATCTTTATTTATTATCCGATTTTAAATAAATAGTTTAAAAATTTTTAAAATTAATAAACAAACAATTTATTAATATTTAAAAACATTTGCATGTTTCGTAACGACCGCCATCTTGAAAATCCGTAATTGCAATGCTGGAAATTCCGAAAAAAATTCCAAAATTATTTTAAAAATTATCTTCTTAAAATGTTTAGTTATTTAACGGATTTAGGTCCTTGGTTCTATTCCCAGCGAGAGTAAACCAGAAATTAATTAATTAATTTAAAAAATTCTCAATAAAAAGTAATAAAAGCATCTTACAGCACACCTGACCTTTGAATTATATCACCACTGTATCAATTATTGTTACGGACACCCTCTTGAAAATCTTTATTTATTATCCGATTTTAATGAAAAAAATTTCAAAATTCATCAAAAAATTAATTATAGAATACTGATTAATAAGATCGATTTCCGTCCTTGGTTATAAACCGCCAAGAGCAAAAAATAAAAAATGACATATTCTTCTGCCCCAGAAACCACCTACAGACTGACCTATCACCACCAATAACAAGGTATATATCGTCAGCTGGTATAATGTAATGTCCGCCATCTAGCCTTCGTCTGGTGGAGGCCACTATCTTGTTTTAGTCTGCTAGAGTGTACTGATGTCATGTTAGTATAATTTTCTGTTCACCATACCTTTTACCTCGAATGTTGGCATTGAACTTTGACCTTGACCTTGAAATTTGACCATGACATTGAACTTTGGCCTTGCCATTGAACTTGAACTTGACCATGAAATTTGACTTTGACCTTGACCTTGAAATTTCACTTTGACCTTGACGACCATCATGGAACTGACATTTTGTGTTCAGTACACACTACGAGGAACCACCACCTGCTAGAGGACATTGCCACCATCTTTTTTTCGTCTGCTGGAGGACACTATCTTGTATGTGTACTCGTCTTATAGAGTACCTGCATTACCATAATAATAGTTTTATTCTAACTCGTTAGAGTGCAGTAAACATTTATTATTACTGAGGTGCCCGCCATCTTGATATTTTGACTCCATCGGAATCGTGTAATTATTTAGCTAGAGATTTGTGAAAAATTCCAAAATTAATCCAAAATTCACTCATTGAAGTAAAGATAGATTCGAATCTTGGTTCGATCCCTGGGCGATAGAAAATAATGTATGTAAAAATACCTCAAAAAAGACAGGTTCGAAAATAAAACACCACAAGAGCTTTCACAAAATAAATTTTATTATTTAATGTCTATTCTACTACAGGAACACTTGCGAAAGTTAACAATTTCATAAACATTTAGGTAAGTATAGGCATGAAATGACTAATTCTTAGCTCCAATCGGTTTATACTAGACAGAGACCATACATAACCTTTACTAACATAGTTGTCTTCAAAAAATCACAGGAAAAAATGTAAAATAATAAAATTAAATTATATAAAACAAAAAATCACAAAATTACAAAAATCCTGGCAGTAGTATAGGAATGACGGGCCGAGCGCAGGGTCCAGGGTGAGGAGCGAGGAGCTGACCAAGCTCTGACGTCACGACCATCTCTGACGTCACGGCGGCCATCTTGTATGAGTGTAACGGGACACAGCGTAACGGGACATAACCTAACAGGACAAGTAGATCACGGTGGCCATTTTGGATCCGCCATCTTGGATCCGCCATTTTGGATGACGTCATTGTGTTCTCGAAAATTCCGGCGATGTGTTTTCTGTCATATTGGATGATGACGTCACCGTTGCAATTTTGGTTACGGCCGCCATCTTTAACTTTTTTATTTATTATCCGATTTTAATGAAATTTTTTTTTAAAATTATAAAAAAATTAAATAATAAAATTTTAATAAATTATTTATAAAAATCATACATTAACGACACGGAGCTCGGAGTCCTCAGTTCGAACCCGACTAGTGCAAAAAAAATAAAAATGGCGACCGATCCTTCCCCCGTGGTGACTTTTGGCAGACTGACTCCCACCACTTTTCTTAAAGCATATATATCGTCACCTAGTATGACGTCATGTCCGCCATATTGTCTACGTTGCTGGAGACCACCATCTTGTTTTCGTCGGCGAGAGTGCGCTAACGCCATGTTAGTTTAGTTCTTATCCGCTAGAGTGCAGTAATCATTTATTACTGTGACACCCGCCATCTTGAAATTTGGACACCATCTTGAAAATCCGTAATTATTTAGCTAGAAATTCGGGAAAAGTTCCAAAATTCATTAAATAAAGCACTCATTAATTTACATATTGATTCGATCCGCTCCTGTCCTTGGTTCGATACCCGATCGATGCAATAATGGTTAATCTTATTTAAAAAAAATAATTTCAATAAACCATGTTCAACATTCGTAAAGAGACTCTAAATCCTCTACGACCACCATCCTATCAGACGTCAAGACCACCATATTGGAAATGTGTAATTTTAATGCTAGAGATTCGAGAAAAAGTTCAAAATTCATTAAATAAATTTGTAATCCATTTAATGATTGATTAGATCGACTAAGATCCTTGGTTCGATCCCTGGCCGATACAAAACAACTTTAATTTAAAAAAATACTAAAAAAGTGTTAGGTTTGAGAAAATAAAAACACCACAAGCTCTTTTAAAAAAAAATTTATTACATAAATTCAATACACTACTACAAGTACAAAAAAAAACACTTACAAATACCAAAGCCTTTTGGATTCCTCGTTTCAAACAGTCTTCTTATTGTACGGACTAAGCCTTTTACATGACTTTAAATGTCTATCCGATCCGTTCATTACCGCAGCCAGAGACGGACTGAAGTTCATATCACTTATATAGTCTCATTAGCCGGTACAACACATGAGTCAAATCAATAACCATGTTCATTATACGTCTCGGAGCATTTTTTATAATGAAGATGTAAGCTATCAAGACGTGAAATTAGTTTTTTGCATTTATTGCACTGAAATTGTATTCTTTTAACATTATTAGAACAACTGCTTCTTTCATGTCTGCGAGCATTTGAGGTGATAGTAAATGATGCGTCACAGTATTTGCACTGACGCAATGTACGCTCTTCATTAATTGAAGTATTCAATGCTGATAAAACTTCGGATGATGGTGGAACAGCACATATCGAAGTCTCCTCCAGTGTTGTCAGAGGCGTTGCCAACGGGATCTGCTCCAACATCGTCGGCGCCGACGTCATGGATCCCGTAGTCGATGGTACATCCTCCATCGAGTACGACGTTAAAGTCGGCAAAGATGCCATCGAAGTCTCAAGAACAAGCAATTACACGTCTTATGCACCAGAAGAAACAAACTAGGTGATCCGTACACCGTCGACGTCAGTAACAAAACTGAGCGTCCTGCTGTCTAGGACTCGCTTATATACATGCACCGTATGGAATAATACGCTAGTCAAACCAAGAACATTTTACTAAAATACTAGAGTCAAAACAACATTAAAAAAATAGAAGCACCAACAAAAAAAAAGGAAGCACACTTGGAAGCACCTTCAAAAAAGGAAAAAAAAAATTGGAAGCACCATCAAAAAAAGGAAGCACACTTGGAAGCACCTTCAAAAAAGGAAAAAAAAAATTGGAAGCACCGACTACGAAAAGGCAGCACACTTAGAAGCACCTTCAAAAAAGGAAAAAAAAAAAATTGGAAGCACCGACTACGAAAAGGCAGCACATTTGGAAGCACCGCCTACGAAAAGGCAGCACATTTGGCAGCACCGACAACGAAAAGGCAGCACATTTGGCAGCACCAACAACGAAAAGGCAGCACATTTGGAAGCACCGACAACGCAAAGGCAGCACATTTGGAAGCACCGACTACGAAAAGGCAGCACATTTGGAAGCACCGCCTACGAAAAGGCAGCACATTTGGCAGCACCGACAACGAAAAGGCAGCACATTTGGCAGCACCGCCTACGAAAAGGCAGCACATTTGGAAGCACCGACAACGAAAAGGCAGCACATTTGGAAGCACCGACAACGAAAAGGCAGCACATTTGGAAGCACCGACAACGAAAAGGCAGCACATTTGGAAGCACCGACTACGAAAAGGCAGCACATTTGGAAGCACCGACTACGAAAAGGCAGCACATTTGGAAGCACCGACAACGAAAAGGCAGCACATTTGGAAGCACCATCATCGAAAAGGCAGCACATTTGGAAGCACCGACTACGAAAAGGCAGCACATTTGGAAGCACCGACAACGAAAAGACAGCACATTTGGAAGCACCGACAACGAAAAGGCAGCACATTTGGAAGCACCGACAACGAAAAGGCAGCACATTTGGAAGCACCATCATCGAAAAGGCAGCACATTTGGAAGCTCCACCAACAAAACAAAAGGCAAAAAGGAAGCACAAGTTACGAGATCTAAGTCTTAGAAATCAGAATACAAGAAATAAAAACATTAAATTCTTATAATTTAAATTGTTTATTTTCATTGCTTTACATTATACAAATGCAAGTAAAACAAGCCATTATTGTATGTAGCCAGCATTCCTCAGTACCTTGAGTATGAAGGATATTTCTTTGATGCACGAATAGTTTCCTGCACAAAGCGAACCATGTAGAAGTCTTAACCGGTCAACCAATATGTTTGGATCATTCCATGATGTGTAATCAATCTCTTCTACCACCATCTTCCTTGCACCTTTATAAATATTATGATCTCTGGTGTCTTCCGTTTTACCACCAACCTCAGGGTAACTTTCATGTTTGAGACGGTGATCATCACAAGCTTGATCAGATTTATTTAATATATCACGTCGTTTCCACCGTTTCGGTCTCAGGACACCGCCACATTCTTCGATCTTGGCAGCTTTAGGTGCTTCATCATAGTCTATGTCTTTGTCAACAGCCTCAGAGTCACTGTAACAATCACCGTAGAAGGAATCGTCTTCACCCAATTTTCCGTAATATTTCGATGTTGATGATGTTGAAGCGTCTTCATCGTCTTCATGCTTCCTTTTTAGGAGTCCATCATTTTTACAAAGTAGGAAAGATCTACTTGAATTCGGCTGGAATATATTCTCACTTTTCACGTTAAGGATTCTTCCATTGTCTTCATTCTTCCGTAAATCATCAACCTCCTTCAATTTAAGTTCTTTGTCGAGATCGGAAGAGCCAAGAAAATTATTGTGGTAATGCAGATCACTCTTCCTTAGGATGGTAGATTCATCGTTGTCCTCTAGCTTGTACGCAGGCTTGGCGCTACAAGTTCTTCCATGTCTTTTTAGGCTCTCTCTCCGCGTAAACGACTTGCTACATCGAACACAACTTATCATATTGCGCAGTGGATTTTTAACACAGTCATTCTTCTCGTGTTGTCTTTTATTCTTTCTCAAGATAAAATCTTTACTGCAAAACTTACACCTATGTTCTTTCGATACAGCGTCAGATCCCAAATCAGAATTCATATTAGTTACTGAGACTAATGCCAGATACCAATTGAGTGTTTTAAATTAGATTCAATACTTAAATAGAAATTTTTTCATATTTCATCAGCGAGAATTAATATATCTCCTGCAAAAGTACTTTATGCATGTAGTTCTGCTTTTCAACAACAGATGTCGCCACATGTTGCTTGCAGGTAAATAATATTTAGTTATTTTATGCGGGATGCGGGATGCTCACTAACGATCGCAAAAGAAGGATGGCTTCGCTAGACTCCAAGGAAAAGGAAGTTCGTCTTGCATGTTGGTGCTCCACAGATGTCTCATGGCATAATATTAATTTGACTGAGTAATGATATGTGTTAATTCCACCTTATAAAAATATTGCAAGTTTTGATTTAGTAGCAGAAATTATCGAATTAAATGTAACTCCAAATAAAATGACATGTCTATTAGACAAAAAAAAATCCATGCAGAGAGCGGTTTCTCAGAATAGTCAGAAACACTTGAAGAAACCACAGGAATGATTGCAAGAACACGAGAAAACCATCAAAATATTGACAAGAATATTCAGGAGCACACGGAGAAAACCACCATAATATTGACAAGAATAATCGGAAGCACACGGAGAAAACCGCCACAAGTTTTCTTTGTTATCATAAAATTAGAGAAAAAAATCAAAAATAAAAAAACACAACAAATTCAAAAACTGATTATGCTAGCTTGTGAACTTCTCATTGTTGAGCAAAGATAGAGTTCTAGTCCAAGCCAGAATCAGTTTTTGAATTTGTTGTGTTTTTTTATTTTTGATTTTTTTCTGTAATTTTATGATAACAAAGAAACTTGTGGCGGTTTTCTCCGTGTGCTTCCGATTATTCTTGTCAATATTATGGTGGTTTTCTCCGTGTGCTCCTGAATATTCTTGTCAATATTTTGATGGTTTTCTCGTGTTCTTGCAATCATTCCTGTGGTTTCTTCAAGTGTTTCTGACTATTCTGAGAAACCGCTCTCTGCATGGATTTTTTTTTGTCTAATGAGACATGTCATTTTATTTCGAGTTACATTTAATTCGATAATTTCTGCTACTAAATCAAAACTTGCAATATTTTTATAAGGTGGAATTAACACATATCATTACTCAGTCAAATTAATATTATGCCATGAGACATCTGTGGAGCACCAACATGCAAGACGAACTTCCTTTTCCTTGGAGTCTAGCGAAGCCATCCTTCTTTTGCGATCGTTAGTGAGCATCCCGCATCCCGCATAAAATAACTAAATATTATTTACCTGCAAGCAACATGTGGCGACATCTGTTGTTGAAAAGCAGAACTACATGCATAAAGTACTTTTGCAGGAGATATATTAATTCTCGCTGATGAAATATGAAAAAATTTCTATTTAAGTATTGAATCTAATTTAAAACACTCAATTGGTATCTGGCATTAGTCTCAGTAACTAATTTGAATTCTGATTTGGGATCTGACGCTGTATCGAAAGAACATAGGTGTAAGTTTTGCAGTAAAGATTTTATCTTGAGAAAGAATAAAAGACAACACGAGAAGAATGACTGTGTTAAAAATCCACTGCGCAATATGATAAGTTGTGTTCGATGTAGCAAGTCGTTTACGCGGAGAGAGAGCCTAAAAAGACATGGAAGAACTTGTAGCGCCAAGCCTGCGTACAAGCTAGAGGACAACGATGAATCTACCATCCTAAGGAAGAGTGATCTGCATTACCACAATAATTTTCTTGGCTCTTCCGATCTCGACAAAGAACTTAAATTGAAGGAGGTTGATGATTTACGGAAGAATGAAGACAATGGAAGAATCCTTACCGTGAAAAGTGAGAATATATTCCAGCCGAATTCAAGTAGATCTTTCCTACTTTGTAAAAATGATGGACTCCTAAAAAGGAAGCATGAAGACGATGAAGACGCTTCAACATCATCAACATCGAAATATTACGGAAAATTGGGTGAAGACGATTCCTTCTACGGTGATTGTTACAGTGACTCTGAGGCTGTTGACAAAGACATAGACTATGATGAAGCACCTAAAGCTGCCAAGATCGAAGAATGTGGCGGTGTCCTGAGACCGAAACGGTGGAAACGACGTGATATATTAAATAAATCTGATCAAGCTTGTGATGATCACCGTCTCAAACATGAAAGTTACCCTGAGGTTGGTGGTAAAACGGAAGACACCAGAGATCATAATATTTATAAAGGTGCAAGGAAGATGGTGGTAGAAGAGATTGATTACACATCATGGAATGATCCAAACATATTGGTTGACCGGTTAAGACTTCTACATGGTTCGCTTTGTGCAGGAAACTATTCGTGCATCAAAGAAATATCCTTCATACTCAAGGAACTGAGGAATGCTGGCTACATACAATAATGGCTTGTTTTACTTGCATTTGTATAATGTAAAGCAATGAAAATAAACAATTTAAATTATAAGAATTTAATGTTTTTATTTCTTGTATTCTGATTTCTAAGACTTAGATCTCGTAACTTGTGCTTCCTTTTTGCCTTTTGTTTTGTTGATGGAACTTCCAAATGTGCTGCCTTTTCGATGATGGTGCTTCCAAATGTGCTGCCTTTTCGTTGTCGGTGCTTCCAAATGTGCTGCCTTTTCGTTGTCGGTGCTTCCAAATGTGCTGTCTTTTCGTTGTCGGTGCTTCCAAATGTGCTGCCTTTTCGTTGTCGGTGCTTCCAAATGTGCTGCCTTTTCGATGATGGTGCTTCCAAATGTGCTGCCTTTTCGTTGTCGGTGCTCCCAAATGTGCTGCCTTTTCGTAGTCGGTGCTTCCAAATGTGCTGCCTTTTCGTTGTCGGTGCTTTCAAATGTGCTTCCTTATTCGATGGTGCTTCCAAAATGTGCTGCCTTTTTCGTTCGCGGTGCTTCCAAATGTGCTGCCTTTTCGTTGTCGGTGCTTCCAAATGTGCTGCCTTTTCGTAGGCGGTGCTGCCAAATGTGCTGCCTTTTCGTTGTCGGTGCTGCCAAATGTGCTGCCTTTTCGTAGGCGGTGTTTCCAAATGTGCTGCCTTTTCGTAGTCGGTGCTTCCAAATGTGCTGCCTTTTCGTAGGCGGTGCTTCCAAATGTGCTGCCTTTTCGTAGTCGGTGCTTCCAAATGTGCTGCCTTTGCGTTGTCGGTGCTTCCAAATGTGCTACCTTTTCGTTGTTGGTGCTGCCAAATGTGCTGCCTTTTCGTTGTCGGTGCTGCCAAATGTGCTGCCTTTTCGTAGGCGGTGCTTCCAAATGTGCTGCCTTTTCGTAGTCGGTGCTTCCAATTTTTTTTTTTCCTTTTTTGAAGGTGCTTCCAAGTGTGCTGCCTTTTCGTAGTCGGTGCTTCCAATTTTTTTTTTCCTTTTTTGAAGGTGCTTCCAAGTGTGCTTCCTTTTTTTGATGGTGCTTCCAATTTTTTTTTTCCTTTTTTGAAGGTGCTTCCAAGTGTGCTTCCTTTTTTTTTGATGGTGCTTCTATTTTTTTAATGTTGTTTTGACTCTAGTATTTTAGTAAAATGTTCTTGGTTTGACTAGCGTATTATTCCATACGGTGCATGTATATAAGCGAGTCCTAGACAGCAGGACGCTCAGTTTTGTTACTGACGTCGACGGTGTACGGATCACCTAGTTTGTTTCTTCTGGTGCATAAGACGTGTAATTGCTTGTTCTTGAGACTTCGATGGCATCTTTGCCGACTTTAACGTCGTACTCGATGGAGGATGTACCATCGACTACGGGAACCATGACGTCGGCGCCGACGATGTTGGAGCAGATCCCGTTGGCAACGCCTCTGACAACACTGGAGGAGACTTCGATATGTGCTGTTCCACCATCATCCGAAGTTTTATCAGCATTGAATACTTCAATTAATGAAGAGCGTACATTGCGTCAGTGCAAATACTGTGACGCATCATTTACTATCACCTCAAATGCTCGCAGACATGAAAGAAGCAGTTGTTCTAATAATGTTAAAAGAATACAATTTCAGTGCAATAAATGCAAAAAACTAATTTCACGTCTTGATAGCTTACATCTTCATTATAAAAAATGCTCCGAGACGTATAATGAACATGGTTATTGATTTGACTCATGTGTTGTACCGGCTAATGAGACTATATAAGTGATATGAACTTCAGTCCGTCTCTGGCTGCGGTAATGAACGGATCGGATAGACATTCAAAGTCATGTAAAAGGCTTAGTCCGTACAATAAGAAGACTGTTTGAAACGAGGAATCCAAAAGGCTTTGGTATTTGTAAGTGTTTTTTTTGTACTTGTAGTAGTGTATTGAATTTATGTAATAAATTTTTTTTAAAAGAGCTTGTGGTGTTTTTATTTTCTCAAACCTAACACTTTTTTAGTATTTTTTTTAAATTAAAGTTGTTTTGTATCGGCCAGGGATTGAACCAAGGATCTTAGTCGATCTAATCAATCATTAAATGGATTACAAATTTATTTAATGAATTTTGAACTTTTTCTCGAATCTCTAGCATTAAAATTACACATTTCCTATATGGTGGTCTTGACGTCTGATAGGATGGTGGTCGTAGAGGATTTAGAGTCTCTTTACGAATGTTGAACATGGTTTATTGAAATTATTATTTTTTAAATAAGATTAACCATTATTGCATCGATCGGGTATCGAACCAAGGACAGGAGCGGATCGAATCAATATGTAAATTAATGAGTGCTTTATTTAATGAATTTTGGAACTTTTCCCGAATTTCTAGCTAAATAATTACGGATTTTCAAGATGGTGTCCAAATTTCAAGATGGCGGGTGTCACAGTAATAAATGATTACTGCACTCTAGCGGATAAGAACTAAACTAACATGGCGTCAGCGCACTCTCGCCGACGAAAACAAGATGGTGGTCTCCAGCAACGTAGACAAGATGGCGGACATGACGTCATACTAGGTGACGATATATATGCTTTAAGAAAAGTGGTGGGAGTCAGTCTGCCAAAAGTCACCACGGGGGAAGGATCGGTCGCCATTTTTATTTTTTTTGCACTAGTCGGGTTCGAACTGAGGACTCCGAGCTCCGTGTCGTTAATGTATGATTTTTATAAATAATTTATTAAAATTTTATTATTTAATTTTTTTATAATTTTAAAAAAAAATTTCATTAAAATCGGATAATAAATAAAAAAGTTAAAGATGGCGGCCGTAACCAAAATTGCAACGGTGACGTCATCATCCAATATGACAGAAAACACATCGCCGGAATTTTCGAGAACACAATGACGTCATCCAAAATGGCGGATCCAAGATGGCGGATCCAAAATGGCCACCGTGATCTACTTGTCCTGTTAGGTTATGTCCCGTTACGCTGTGTCCCGTTACACTCATACAAGATGGCCGCCGTGACGTCAGAGATGGTCGTGACGTCAGAGCTTGGTCAGCTCCTCGCTCCTCACCCTGGACCCTGCGCTCGGCCCGTCATTCCTATACTACTCCTGGCTTTACTATAACTCTTTCTTTGTTCAAAATAAGATGTACACAATCTGCCAGAAGCTTTTTTTGTAATTTTTAAATTTTTTTAAATTTTTTATTTTTTTAATTTTTTAATTTTAGATTATTTTCTGTGATTTTTTTAATATCAAAGAAATGTGTTTTTCGGTTTTCTCCGTGTGCTACCGATTATTCTTGTCAATTTTTTGATGGTTTTCTCCGTGTGCTCTCGATTATTCTTGTCAATATTTTGATGGTTTTCTTCGTGTGCTCCTGGTTGCTTCTGAGAAACCGATATATGAATGAAGGATTTTTTACTTAATGAGTCATGTCATTTTGTTCAGAGTTAAATTTAATTAATTGAATTTCTGCTACTAAATCATCACTTGTAATATTTTTATCAGGTGGAACGCTATGAGACATCTGAGAATCACTAATAAGCAAGACGAACTTCCTTCTCCTTGGTGCTTAGCGAAGCCATCCTTCTTTTGCGATCGTTAGTGAGCATCCTACGTCCCGCATAAGAGATATAAATAATATTTAGGGCCTACCTGTAAGCATCATGTAGGGTCATCTGTTTACAAGAATCGACACTACTTTAAACTGGTTATTTTGCATAAGATAAATTAACTCTCACCACTGAATGGCGCTATTCTAGTCAGTTAGAGCCAAGTAGTCTCGTAGCCACGTAGCCTCGTGTCCTTGAAGCTTCGTAGTCCTGTAGCCTTGCAGTCTCGTAACCTTGTATACTCGTAATCGTGTATTCTCGTAACCTCATGGCTCGTAGTCAAGTAATCATGATGCCTTGGAGACTCGCAGACTTGTAGCTACGTAACCAAGTATCCTTGTAATTTAATAACATAATTATAATGCTACTGGAGCAGTTGGAGCCAAAGAGAAAAATTCGCCGAAGACAGATGCAGCAATTAAAGCCTTGTAGACTTGTAGCTTTGTAATCAAGTACTCATGTAGACATGTAGACCTCTATCCTCGCAGTCACGTAAACTTGTGTACTAGAAGCTTCGTAGCTCTGTAGCCTCGCAAGCCATGTATAACTCGTAACCAGCTAGATCTGATGTTTTTTTATTTTTGCCCTCACCGGTTTTGAACCAAGGACGGGAATCGATGTAATGAATCAGAATTCTATTAAGTTAATTTTTTGATGAATTTTGGAATTTTTCCCGATTTTCTAACATAAAAATTACGAATTTCCAAGATGGCGACTAAATTTCAAGATGACGACCATAACGGTAATTGCAACATTAATAGGATCCAATATGACGGTCATAACATAAAGTGTAACGATGACATAGTACTCAAACAATATGGCAGGTGTAACGAAATATGCAACATTTATATAATCCAAGATAGCGACCGTAACGATAAGTGCAACAGTGGTTTTTAAGGTTTTTTATTATTTAATTAGATTATTTAATTTTTTAATGATTTTTTTAATTATTTTCATTAAATATGATAATAAATAAAAAAGTTAAAATGGCGGGCGTAACGGAATCTGCAACGGTGACGTCGTTATCCATGATGACGTCAGAGGCTTATCGGAGGCTGTAGACATGGATGCTTAAGCCTACATATGGACATTTATAACTGCTGGAATTTTTGAGGTCTAAAACGGGAAATTTTTCCTCAAAACGGGAATTTTTGAGTCATTTTGAGCCATTATTGAGGAATTTTGAGTCAAAAATGGCCGCCGTGACGTCACAATCCAAGATGGCTGACACCGACACCACACACCACGCGCCGGCACCTGTGCCAGTAGCTCCATTTACACACTACTTATATCTTATATATTTTTCTTAAAAATAATATGGTACATACACATTTTACTAGAAGTGATATAAATTTACATCAACATAATTGTAAGATAAAAATTTTCCACAAAAAATGCTTATAATTTATGAATTTTTTTAAATAAATTGTCTTAACAATTAAAAAATCTTTGTTTTGCAAAACCTAATAAATTTAAATATAAACTCAAGGAATTTTTAAAACCGCATTCTTTTTATTCTTCAGAAGAATTTTGTGCCAGTAAATTTACATAGATTATAAGATGATTATTTTATAAATTTAGCAAAATTGTTTTTTTAATATTAGTTCTTTTGTGTTATTTTATAAATTTGTTATTTATAATGTCAATTTGTAATTTGTATTTTTAATGTGAAATTGAATTATTTGTTTTAAATAAATTGTAAAATAATTGTATAGACATGTCCAATATGGTGATGTGCAAAACATATATAATGTATTTACTGGAAAAAATAAAATGAAATTAAATGAAATAAGCAACTTAATTGAATATGTCTAAATTGTAATAACAACTCATGTAGTTAATGGAACTTCGACCTTCCAAAATGAGCGAGGCTGGCGCTCTCTAGGAAAAAACAGCAAAAACAAAGATGGCGGCATAGTGCAAACTAAAACAAGGGGGCGACCTAAAATACAAAAAGTAGGTGGAGCCTTCAAAAAAAAATTGTCAGGATTCACAATGGCAGCTGGGGTAAAGAAACTGAAAGAGGCCGAGTCAAGGTCAAAGGCAAAGTTCAAGGCAATCCAAGGTAGCAGTCACCATGCTTCCGTCTCCACACTCCTTCTGTCTCCGGAGGAACAATTATTTATTAATTTAAAGTGTTTATAAGTTTTTGTATTTTTATATTTATGGTTGCATCTGTCTATATTTGATGATCACTGACATCGGCAAAGTGTTGAACGAAATTATTTGTTATAGCTTCAATGTCACTTAATACAGAATGATTTTCGATTATAACCAAAAACTATAAGTAACCTTATTTATGATTGTAATATAATTTTAAAGCTTCTGGGTTTGAATTAAACTCTGTCATTAAATTCGCTATAAATTAAAAAAATCTTATTTTAATTTTTTCAATTCATGGCATAAATATTTGAAAACTTATCATATCTGTAAAGTAAAAATATATAATCAAACAAATTATTACCAACAAAACCAAACACAAGATTATTAAAATATGTTGCATTTAACAGTTTTTTACTCTACACCAAAAATTGTTAACAATATCTTATTAAATTTTATTTTAAGGGATAAGTATAGTGTTTTTGATTTAGTTAGTTGGAAAATGTTATCACCAATGCAGAAAGTATTGAGTGAAATATGATTAATGTAGTTTGTTTTTAAAAGATCTTAATTCACTTTTACCATGTATTTAATAGTATCTGCAATACCCGGCGTTGCCCGAGCTGGACACAGGGTGTAATTAGCAATTGTTTTCTTAATTTGAATGTCACGTGTGAAAATTAATTTATATCACTTTCAGATCCCGACAGACGTTGTTCTGCCAGTTTATAGTTATTTACCTGGTCTGTATGTAATTTAGACTTTATAAAGCAATATAGAAAAAAACTGAAAAACAAGAGATTACTAATATTGAAAAGATTCCATTATCTAGCTAATGCTCGGCCTGCATTGCAATGCCTCATTCAGTAAATTTCTGAGAAATAATTTATTACTTCCCGAAATAAAACTAACAGACTTGTGGGAAATTTATGGTCTTAAATCGTAACCTGTCATATATTGGTGTACACTACGGAGGTGATATTAAACAATTAAATAATGTTTATCAATTGACCACACTTCGGGGTATGCTGGTGCACTGTATGGGTTGTATTAGTAAGATTCCGGATACTTTGAAAGCGGTTCTTCGTCCAAGGTACTCACTCCTTCGTTGCTGATTACTAACATGAATTTTTAAAACATGAAAAAAATAATATATACTGGCTAAGGTCTTGATTTAAAATATTTTGTTGCTTATAATTATCGGAGTATCGACTTTCACTGTATGGTATGTAGGGTTCGACTCCTCTCGTATATGTGCTACAAATTTTTTTTGTTGGTAGCAAGATATACATATGTAGGCTGATTTTCTGCTCTGGTTCAGTGATGCATACTTTGAAGTGGTACCAGCAAGTACTTTACGTATGCTAGATTACGATTTCACTGGAGTTTTACGTGAAATGAGTGGGAAGACTAGCGTCGTGATGTGTGTATGACTCGAGCAAACATATGACTGCCGCAGCATTCTGCAAGCTTGTGATTCCCGCTCGAGGGGTCAATGTTCATTTGCGAGTAACGGTAGGCGTGTCTCGATCGTGTAGTCTCTGTCTCTATCATTGAGAATTTTTTTTTGTGGTTGACGTGCTTGAATTTATGTACTTTTGACTAGTCGCACGTGAATAAGTTTAAATTCGTATGCATTGGAACATATTTTTCTATTTGAGGTAAGAAAAATACATAGATGCTACAATGACTGAGATAGGTATCGAACACATGGTTCTTACCCTATGAGTGACTAGCACTTGTTTGACCTATCTCCACTAACCCTCGTTTACTTTGAGATATAGATGGGACATGGTTGTTTTCAGACAGATGATAATTAAAATGTCTTGGACAAAGTGTCCTTTGTAGAAATTACTATGTATGTTTATTATTTTAGTCGAAGAGATAATTTAATAAAACATGTAAAAATAGCGTGAAGGTTTTTTTATGTGTAAACAAATCATTGATAGGATGGATTTGTATGTAGAAATGGTGGTTTACCAGATCTCTTGAAGAACAGTGCATGGTATATGTAATGAAAGGCTCTTGGGCTCAAGAAACTACATTATAGGTGGAAAGAATGATGCGGTTCCAAAGATTAAATGAAAAGAACTTTGATGATTTTTTTTTCTATATACTAAGATGATTTAATTGTGTTTGTGATGATGGGTTGACAGATTAAATAATAAAACGGGGACTCATAGGCTTTTACAGAAAATGAGAATGGAGCTCACAAGATCATAGATTGTGGTTAATCTCTGACAACTGAAATGTTGAAACGATATCATAAAATGAGTGATATTGATGTAGCTCATGATAATATTGATGACAGCTATAATGCTGATTTACATCTGTGATAGTGACACGGACGCGGAGATTTTAAGACAAATGATATCTATATATATAAAAATTTAGCTTCCGTATGTATTTGGCCGCAAAACTCGGAAAGTATACGATGGTTTGGATTGAAATTTTTACAGAACATTGCATCTTAACAGAAGAGTGTTTATATGAAATAAAAGTTTGGGAAAATCCACCGGAAAAGTCGGAAAAAAAAGTTTCTATAACTAAATATCATGGTCACCCAACTTAGTTGTGACCACGCTCGACGATGCTGTACCATATTGTCGAAGTTCAAGCACATCAGGCTACTCGACCATTGTGCCTTGACGACTATCATTTACACAAATATGTATATATATATATTTCAAGAAAGAATAAAAAACTTTATTTAATTTGAAAGTATATTCTTTCGACTCTATTGATAAAAATACGTTTAAATTAAAAAATACATTTCGTACAATACATTTGAAAATTAAATAATTCTTATCTTATAGCTTATATCTTATATATTGCTATTATAATCTATATCTATAAAAATGTTATGTTGGTTTGTGTACGCTTCAAAAACTCAAAAAGTTCTGCACCGATCGAGCTGAAATTTTACCATTATATACAACCCGCATCAAGGATTGTTTTTATCTACTTTTCACGTCAGCAACATACCCGCAACCGCGAAAAAGTAACTGCGCCATTTTATTAATGTGTTTTCTCACCAATAAAAACAAAAAACACAAATTTTCTGTTATGGAAACGTTTCTCCATGCCAAAGGATTTCTATTAGCAATGGAAAAAACTATGTCAAGTGAAGCGAGCGGGAAATGGCAATATACAATGAGAATGATTTTATTGTGAGGTGCAATAATTAAAAAATGACTAAGCTTACCGGTATGGGACTATATATACAATATGAATGAGGTACTTTAGTGTGATCGTGTCTCGATTGAGCTGCGCCGTTATCCAAATCGTAAGTAGAGGTTATGTTTTGTATGGGTCTATCACCACTTGATGTGGGATTGCATGTAGATGGTTCTAGGCTATTCATTTTTTGAACTCCTTAGACTCTATACATTTTTTAAAATTTTTAATTTAATTAATATGTTCTATCGCCAATAACAACAATTGCATCAATCGTAAGTAGAGGTTATGTTTTGTATGGGTCTATCACCACTTGATGTGGGATTGCATGTAGATGGTTCTAGGCTATTCATTTTTTGAATTCCTTAGACCCTATACCTTTTATTTAAATTTTAAATTTAATTAATATGTTCTACGGAATTTTTAAAATCACTTGATCAGCCAGGGATACCACCACACATACTTAAATTGAAAATATGTGTGCCAATTACCCTCTTGCGGAATATTAATCAGCCAAAACTCTGCAACGGCACGCGACTTTCAGTTAAGAGATTAATTAATAACGTAGTGGAAGCAACGATTTTAACGGGGCCTTTCAAAGGTGAATATGTCCTCATTCCTCGAATACCCATGATCCCGACCGATACACCATTTCAATTTAAAAGATTGCAATTCCCAATTCGATTGGCATTTGCAATCACAATCAATGAAGCTCAAGGTCAATCTTTAGAATTGTGTGGTTTAGATTTAGATGCGGATTGCTTTTTACATGGACAACTGTATGTTGCGTGTTCCCAAGTCGGAAAACCAGATAGTCTTTATATCTACGCATACAGTGGTAAAACAAAAAAAATATTCAATCACAATGTGCCACAGCGAAACGTGGCAGGGTACAGCTAGTATATATATAAAAATGTTATGTTGGTTTGTGTACGCTTCAAAATCTCAAAAAGTTCTGCACCGATCGAGCTGAAATTTTACCATTATATACAACCCGCATCAAGGATTGTTTTTATCTACTTTTCACTTCAGCAACATACCCGCGACCGCGAAAAAGTAACTGCGCCATTTTATTAATGTGTTTTCTCACCAATAAAAACAAAAAACACGCATTTTCTGTTATGGAAACGTTTCTCCGTGCCAAAGGATTTCTCTTAGCAATGGAAAAAACTACGTCAAGTGAAGCGAGCGGGAAATGGCTATATACAATGAGAATGCTTTTAATGTGAGGTGCAATAATTCAAAAATTACTAGGCGTACCGGTATGGGACTAATTGTACAATATGAATGAGGTACTTTAGTGTGATTGTGTCTCGATTGAGCTGCGCCGTTATCCAAATCGTAAGTAGAGGTTATGTGTTGTATGGGTCTATCACCACATGTAGATGGTTCTAGGCTATTAATTTTTTGAACTCCTTAGACCCTATACTTTTTTTTAACTTTTAATTTAATTAATATGTTCTATCACCAATAACAAAAATTGCATCAATCGTAAGTAGAGGTTATGTTTTGTATAGGTCTATCACCACTTGATGTGGGATTGCATGTAGATGGTTCTAGGCTATTCATTTTTTGAACTCCTTAGACCCTATACCTTTTTTATTTTTTATTTAATTAATATGTTCTATCGCCAATAACAACAATTGCATCAATCGTAAGTAGAGGTTATGTTTTGTATGCGTCTATCACCACTTGATGTGGGATTTCGTGTAGATGGTACTAGGCGATTAATTTTTTGAACTCCGTACACCCTATACCATTTTTTTTTAAATTTTTAATTTAAATTAAAATGTTATGTCGCCAATAACAACAATTGCATCACATTCATAGCACAAGTGCGAAAAAACAGATTTATACCTATTAGCTGTGTACCAGTGACCGCGCCATCTGCCGTAATCGAGGAAAACACTCGCTGACAACCGCAATAGTAATGGCGCAGTCTCATGACAAACAATATTCGTTTCCAATTACATGATAGGTGTGCCAATTATCCTCTTGCGGAATATTAATCAGCCAAAACTCTGCAACGGCACGCGACTTTCAGTTAAGAAATTAATGAATAACGTAGTGGAAGCAAAGATTTTAACGGGGCCTTTTAAAGGTGAAGAAGTCCTCATTTCTCGAATACCAATGATCCCGACCGATACACCACTTCAATTTAAAAGATTGCAATTCCCAATTCGATTGGCTTTTGCAATCACAATCAATAAAGCTCAAGGTCAATCTTTAGAATTGTTTGGTTTATATTTAGATGCGGATTGCTTTTCACATGGACAACTGTATGCTGCGCGTTCCCGAGTCGGAAAACCATATAGTCTTTATATCTACGCATACAGTGGAAAAACAAAAAAATATTGTATATCCACAAGTATTGCAAAATTAAACTTATATGAAATGTAGTCTTTGTTTTGTTTCTTATTTCTCAACTATTCAATCACAATGTGCCACAGCGAAGCGTGGCAGGGTACAGCTAGTTATTAATATAGAAAAGATGGAATCCATAGCACGCCGATCGTGACGAGAAACAAATATTGAAGGATGTTGATGGTTTCGGGAAGACTGGAACTAATGAAGGTATCAACACCGTGAAAAGTGAGTATACATTCAAGCCTATATTTAGCAGATCCTCCATACTTTGTATAAATGGTGGACTCCCGAAAAGGAAGCATACAGGCGATGAAGACCCTTCGACATCAACGATATCGAGTTCTTGCAGTAATCTGGGTGAAGACGTTGTCTTCTACGGTGATTGCTACAGTGACTCTGAAACTGTCGTCGTGATCGAAGACTGAGATGCAGAACCTAAATCTAACAAGATCGAAGAATGTGGTGGTGTCCTGAGACCGAAGCGATGGAAACGTCGTGTTATAATAAATAAATCTGATCAAGCTTGTGATGATCGCTGGCTAGATGATGAAAGTAACCCTGAGGTTGGTGTTAAAACGGAAGAAACCAGAGATCATAATATTTATAATAAACAAGCAATGAAGATGGTGGTAAGTAGTTAGGTTATGTAGGTCCGAGCACACAGGTGCCAGGTGCAGGATTCGGGATTCATGACCTTTGACCCCTGACGTCACTGTTATGACCTATGACCCCTGACGTCATCATCGATTTCCCGGAAATTTCCCGATTTTCGGCCAATTTTCCTCAAAATTTCCCGTTTTTCCCTCAAATTTTCCTCAAAATTTCCCATTTCCCTACAAAATTTCCCTACAAAATTTCCCCATTCCCGAAAATTTTCTAAGTATCCGCAAATCTCCGGATAGTGGGTAAGCAATATTCTAACAATCTCCCCATCTCCGGATAGCGGGTTGGTATCCCCCTTACCTACCCACCCATCTCCGGATAGCGGGTTGGTATCCCCCTTACCTACCCACCCATCTCCGGATAGCGGCTTGGTATCCCCCTTACCTACCCACCCATAGATGACATCACCGCACCCCCATCTTGGATTACGTCATATTCGGTCACCATCATTTCCGACCGCTATTTTGGATTCAATTTTCGCATGCTCTATCATTCCATTATTATTATGCAATCATATAGTATTACATCATATCTGACCGCCATCTTGGATGACCCAGCTACCATATAGTATTACGTCATTTCCGGCTGCCATCTTGGATTACATCATTTCCATTCACCATTTTTGATTTCTAGAACTTTCTACTGTCTCGATTACATCACCACTGATAAGACTTAGGGTTTCGGATTGAAGATTTGCACAATAATATTATACAATCACCAATTTGTTTTATAGAAACGCCCGCCATTTTTAATCATGAAATCACACCTACCGCCACTGAATTGAGTGCCCCGCTCCTATGTTGTACTTTTCGTTACGACGACATCATACCATTTACATGCATTACACTTTTCTTTACGGTCACATAACCATCGCCATATTGTATGACCTTGACCCCAACTGACATTTATAATTCTACCATCTTAGATTCAACCATTTTGAATTATGTAATCACACCTTACACCCCAAAATCGAGCACCCTACTCCCATGTGTTGATATTTTCATTATACAGTCATAGTAATTTTATCTTCTGAAAACAACCATATTGGTTTTTTTAATCCTCATCTTTGACCTATGACATCATGAACATCATATTGGACTACGTCATCATCACCAGCTCCAAAGCCATCTCGGACTCTAGAACTTTCGATCATTTTTTTGAATTATGACATCACACCTATCTCGTAATCTAGTTCCCCACTCCTACATATTGAAGTTGTTGTTAAGACACCAAGCACCCGTATGATTATATCATTATATATATCATCTTCTGTAGGCAGACATATTGTATTGCCATCACTGTAGCCCCTTTCGAACGACATCTTGGACTATATTGTCTTCACTTGACCTATAACATCTTAAATATGTTCCTCACCTCGAACTTTCCACTATATTGGATTACATCATTTATGTTCACCTTCTTGTCGCCAACCCTATCTTAACCTTTGGCATCTTGTACATCGCACTTCACATTACTGTCGACACTTGAACTTCCCGCCATCTTGGACCATATCATCACATTTGACTTATAACACATCCACCACCACTTTCTTAGATTTTGTTATCACCCACTTTAATCTTGACAACCAACATATTGTATTATCATCTCATGTATGCAACCACCATACTTGATTATATAATCATACTAACATTCATCCTCTGCTAGAGTATGCAGATGAATTATTCGTAATGAGCATCATGTGATCATACCAAATACTAAGATAAAAAAATTTATTGCCATTAAACTTATCACGGTCCATATACCAAAGTCATACTGCAGACTTGTGCACTGTAGCACTCTACTCAAACTGACTTACATAGCTAATGTTTTCTTTACATGCTTTCATTTGCGCTTACATTTTCCTTGAGGGCTTTCATTGGCGCCTACAATTTCTTTATGTTCTTTCATTTGCGCTTACATTTTATAAACATGCTTTCACTTGCGACTACAAGTTCTTTTAGGGCTTTCCTCTACACTTATGTTTTCTTTGAGTGTTTTTAAGGTTCGCTTACATTTTCTTTATATTGTAACTCAGTATCTCATGTTAACAATATTTAAGTATCCATATATATCATTAATCGTAATAACATATTTATTGGAAATTATTTCATTATATTTATAATTTTCACCATAAATTAAGCAGGATAAATTAAGGGAAATTAAACACATAGTATACATGAAACATTTATTTTAATTACAAAGTTTATTATACATAGTTCTACACAAAGATATATATACATCTATTTATCTAGTGGGTCGAAATGGCTAATTCTCAGCTCCAGACGGTTCACCGAAGTCAGCGTCCAACCAGATCCTTTACCCATATATTCTTCTTCTTCCATGCAGAGTTCTTCTATACTCTGTTTAACTGTCCGATCTACTTCGTCAGAATCGTAAATTTCAGCAGCCGATGTCTTGAAAGCACGCTTGCTCACTTGATTCTCATGCGGTGGCGGTTTACCATATAGGCAATCCAACCATAAGTTATATTTTAAAGGCCCATGTGATGCTGTATCGTCCATAAGCTGTTGTATTATATTTTGCTCAATATCACTCAGAAAAGTGCAAATATCTTTGGCCTCACTAAAAGTATTTAGATAGTAATAGTCTTTCAGAACTCCTCCAAATGCAGATTGTGCCAAGTAAAATCCATTATCATTTGTCTGTAACAGACCAAGCACAGTGTTAGATTTATGCCCAGATGCGGGTGGTTGTTGTTGTTGCTGATGATCTCCTTTAATGCTGGAGCCTGTGCGCATGGGTACCTCTAGTTTAAATTGAGGAGTCGTGACGTTCTCATATTGTTCTACAGGCAAGCGAACTGCACCTTTACAAATCTTCATATGTCTTTTCAAGTCATCGTTGCGAGTAAACTTCTTCTGGCATTCATTACAGAAAACAATAGTGCGAGATGAATTCTTCACACAATTACTCTTCTCATGACGTCTCATGTTGGAGCTCGTTGAAAACATCATATTACAGTGCGGACACCGATGCTTCAATGGAGATTCTTTCTTCATACTGGATTTCGAAGAACTAGGGGTAGGATCCATACTCTCCCCAGATGTCTTTGTTGTTAAACAAGAAAGAGAGCTCCCAAGCGATGTTCACTCTTCGGAGTCAGGATGACAACTAAGCTACTAATTCCGTCCACGTCCCTACATATAAAGCCAACCCCTACCCCCACTACGACACTCTTCACATCATCAACATGTTTACTTAGGACTCAGCTTACATAGGGTCTCTCTCTCTCTTCTACTCCAAATCATTCAACTATCCTAGAATTCTTGAAACTATCTAGAAAAAGCAGATTCATAACCTGACCAATGTAATCACGAGATCATTCTTTGTATGGTAAACACAAATAAAATACATCTCCTCCAGCTGTCATGATCTATTATTAATAAAATGCCTCATATCCTCTTAAATATTAACTTCTGTATAGGACTTTGCACGCCTCATTTAATTTCAAAAAACTCCCAGCCACTATATCTACGCGGAACCATAAATCATTAATACTATTTCAAATCACAGTCTTACACCAGCATGTTTGTGTAATATTATCCACTGTATTATTTCGTATAATTGCCATTCCCACCTAACCTACTGACATAATACTTACATAATATATAGTGTTATGTAGCATTCCATCCCTTTATATCAGTCAAAGTCGTAATCGTACATAAATAATTGTCTCCTCTCTTACCATTGTTCCAAAGCAACCAGAATTTAATACTATCAAGTACCAGCCCATCATCATACTACTTACTATAATTCCATAAATATTTACCATACACAAACATTAACCACATCATAGTAAATATGTACTAGGTCCACCCAACAATCCAACATGAACAGCAGTCAAAAGACAGTTTTAAATCTACAAACCATAACATACATTCCTATTCCTCAGCCCCCGCAGTACCCAACATTCATCAGCTTACAAACTCTTTAAATTAAACATTTAATTATGTATTTTCTTTCATGCTTTGAATGTTTCTTGCAGTAAATAATTTTAAATCAAATACCACTTATAGACATAACCAATCACATCCTGCCATACAAAAAATCACAGCATATACCGACTTAACCACAGGATAAACCAATATAACATCTTCAACTAAATAGATAATACTTAAGATATGAACAAAGTCCGATCTAACATTCTGGTCGAGTCATTGCATATGAATACAAATAGGAGGCGGGATCGTAGCTTATGGATACAAATATGAGGAGGAGGAGGAGGGATCGTAGCTTATAGATACAAATATGAGGAGGAAGGATCGTAGCATACATAAATTACACCAAACTTTACTCAAATACCAACTATATCAACCAGAAAAGTAAATTATAAGAGTTATGTTTCCAATCCAAAATACTTTTCCGATCAATCATTCAGAAACCCAGACATAAAACACATAAATTTCGTCTAAGATCAAAAGAACTGCAAAGTCAACATATAATATCACAGTCTAAGCCATAAGATCTATGTCCATCGCATTTTTATCAACCTTTTCCCTTATCCACCTAAAGTGTATGAAATCTAAAGCCAGCAAAAAGAAATACTCGATACATATCGCCCATTTTAATTGTCCTTTTCACAATGGAAATACTTGTAATGATTATGCTGTAGAGATACCGAATTAAATTTCTTACTTAAATAACAACTACTATGCCACAAATTCATATTATAAGTACTAGTAATACCACATATCCTTACCGACATAATACGAACGTAAAGTCAAAAAAAAAAAATTAATCAACCATCATTCTCAGTTCTCTAATTCCTCAACATTTTAGTAGATCTACATAACAACAATATATAAAGTCATATGTATAAGTAATTACAAAACTTGCACGAATCGAGAAGTTAAACCATACAGGCTAAACATTACTTTAAGACTTTTATATGCAGAGCATAAATATCATATTATTTACCGAAGGATAGAACATGTATTTGGCATAAGCATTGCCGCTAAGCTACATACATACATACAAGTTAATGGCATTAGCACTCATTCGATTATTGAGTAACAATATTGAAGCAACATCTATAATGTAATGTCAGAAAAAGGAGAAGTAAATGAAATGAGAAGGATCTAGAATTAACAACAAATGCTAGAATTTGGCACACAGCTATATTTTACTATCTATCACTGATACAGCTAGGTACATTATACCAGGAACAAGTTCTTACACTTTCAATTACCTCCAACAATATCCGATGATTCTGGATTCAACTGCGAAAACATATCATGAAATAAAATGTTTTTTTTATCAGGTTCTTGTAGTCGGACATTACTTAATGTGCCAAGTTAAATCTCTTTTGGTGAATATCTATTACACACAATTAATGAACAATCATTTCCAACTGCTTCACTTATAAATCACATTTTCATTATCTGGAAGCCGGCGAGATCTTGTAAACTGGAGGCCAGTCTCATAGTAGTTTGTGCTGGGCTGGATGCTTTCATAAGAATGAAATTATATGTTGCAGCGACTCATGTGCACATTCAAAATATCACTTCGTGAAAACAACTTTCCACATCTATCACACTGATGCGACTTGGAGGTAGGATTCACAAGACAATGATGTTCTTCATGTCGCCGAGCACTACTGCTGCTTGCAAACTTCTGCTTACAATATCTACACAAAATTTCGGATTTCCACTTCACAATATGGAGGTTAAAATTTTCTCGTCGCATCAACACCTTTCCACATCTGTCACACAGAAGTATTATATCGGGGGAAGTCTTCATACATTCATATTTTCCAGCACGTGATGATTCTGGTGACACTATAGGTGATGTAGGCGTTGGTGATTACGGGTGCGATGACCTCTGCTTCATTTCCTGTGTAGTAGAATGATTCACTGCTAGTGATCTACCACTAAATGTTTGGCCCATTGCAGGAGAAAAAATAACCCGGGAAGGCTATCCCAATGAGTCTCCGCTATTTAAAGCCCAAAAAACAAACTAATGGATTGCTATTTACATTGCGCCTTATAAACTCTCGAAACCATGATCACATCATATTCACCAATCAAAAGAAGCCGAGTTCTCTTACATCATAAATATGTATTCACATGGACATGCATGGACATGCACTGCACTCACTGAATACACACAGTTGCCACACATGTGACTAAAACTAGCTCCAAATGGATCCAAATACCTTCAGTAGCTATAATAGCTCCAACTGCTACCATAGCTCCAACTATCTCCAATAGCCCAAATAAGTTCATTAGCTTCAACTATCTCCAATAGCCCAAATAATTCATTAGCTCCAACTAGCTCCAATAGTCCAACTAACTTCATTAACTCCAACTAGCTCCAATAGTCCAACTAACTTCATTGGCTCCATTTAGCCCCAATAGTCCAACTATCTCCAACTAGCTCCAATATCAACAACTGCTACATTATCCCCAACTAACTTCATTAGCTCCAACTAGCTCCAACAGCTCCAACTAGCTCCAATAGTTTCAACTAGCTCCAATAGTTCCAACTGCTATAATAGTCAAACTGATAAAATGACTCAAAGTTAATCCAACTGCTAAAATAGCTCCAAACGGCTCCAACTATCCAAATAAATTCAATAGCTCCAACTAGCTCTAATAGCTACAATAGCTTTAACTAGCTTCAGTACTTACAATTAGCTCCAACCTCATCTGACTCTAGCGCCTCAATTGCCCCACAGACTCCAAAGCACCAACCGATTTCAGATATAAGATTACACGAAATAAAATAAAAAAAAGTTTATATTCATATTAAAATTTATTTCACAATTTTATACACGTTTCGGTAAAACATATTATTGTATGTAGCCTGCTCTCCTTAGTTAACGAAGTATAGTCAATGTTTCTTTGGTGATGGATACTTTTTCGGCATTTTTTTGAAAAGCAACTAGAAGCCTTAACCTATCGACCAATATATTAGGATCAGCCCATGATGTGTAATCTATCTCGCTTATTGTTATTAATATTTTTAAGCTATCTGAAGTCTTCTGTTTTAACAACCGTCTCATTGTCTTCCACGCAGTGATCATCATAAGAATGACCAGGTTTATTTATTTTAACACGACGTTTCCATCGTTTAGGTCTCACCGCTTCAACATATTCTTTAATCTTTTTTATCTTCGGGTGTTTCATCAAAGTCTTTGATGTTTTCAGTAACACAACACTTCCCTTGTTTAGATCTCACAACTTCATCACATTCTTCAATCTTGTCAGTTTCGGGCACTTCATCAAAATCTTCGATACCTACGGTTCCATCGTTTAGGTCTCAAAATTTCATCACAGTTCATAATCTTGTGAGCTTTAGGAGCCGCATTACAGTCTTCGATATTGCCAGCTTCGAGTGCTTCATGAAAATCTTTGAAGTTGTCAACTTCAGCCTGTTCTATGTTGTTCATAATTTAGTGAAGTATAACTTGAATTTGGTGTAAATAATTTTTTTATTTCGAATGAAGACACTACTTTCTTCATTAGATTTCAATTCTATTTCATTAGTGATATCTAGTTAGAGTTGGTAGAACCAGCATTTTCAACTTCGAGTTCATAATAATTTTTTAATAATTTATCTTCTTTCCTCTTCTTTGCTGTTGTAGACCTGACCTCATTATCATTAGATAGCCTGGTTGCACATATCTTGTGATGTTTATTCAACAAATATCTTCGACCAAAGTATTTCTGACACAGATTGCAACTAAATGGCTTTTGGTAAGGACTTAATGTACACTCTGCTCTGTCATGTCGCTTCGCATTTTTTTTTTCCCCTCAAGGTGAACTCCTTGTCGCAATATACACACCTGTGTCCTTTCGATAACATTGCTGGCAACGACTCAGAATACATATTAGCTTCTACGACTAATACCAGATGCATATTGGGAGTTTTAATTTGTAACAAATACTTAAATATTATTTTTTAAACATGCCATCAGTGGTAACTAATTTTCCTTTTTTAAAATATGTAGGTTGCAAGTAGTTTCGCTTCATGCTAACATATATCACCACATGCTGTGTCAAAGTTAAGTTTGTGTATAATTAGGTAGGATGCTCTCTCACAGTCACAAGAGATGGAGAGATTCGCTAGACCTCTAGGGGGGGGGGGGGGGAAGAATTCTTTCTCAAGGAAAAGATCAGGTAACTTATCGAACTGATGCTGGTAGCGATAAATAATCCATGTTAGCTTCTACAGCCAATACAACTTATATGTTATTTTAATAGTAGACTTATAAAATTCCAACACCAAGAATAAATGTTTCTACTTAGATAAATAAAATCATAAATTGGAGAAGGAGATGTATCAATGTATTTTAATATTAGAATATGTCGTTGCGGATGAATGTGTGTTGACAGCTTTTAAGATTTTAATTTTTTTTATAACAACTGCCTGCAGTCGGCTAAAGAAAAATAAAGCTATAATAAAATTAATTATCTCCCACGACGGCCAATTTCTTTTCTGATGTAGGTGGGTGCCAAATATATATATATATATATATATATATATATATATAGTATATAACTTATGCTAAAGCATATAATATGCTTAAGCATAAATAAATTTTAATTTTAGGTATGTTAGCATATATATGCTTCAGCATATGTTTTAAATATATCTAATACAAATATGAAAGCATAAAATATATGGCGCCCACGTACATCAGAAAAGAAATTGGCCGTCGTGGGAGATAATTAGTTTTATTATATCTTTATTTTTCTTTAGCTGACTGCAGGCAGTTGTTATAAAAAAAATTAAAATCTTAAAAGCTGTCATTACACATTCATTCGCAACGACATATTCTAATATTAAAATACATTGATACATCTCCTTCTCCAATTTATGATTTTATTTATCTAAGTAGAAACATTTATTCTTGGTGTTGGAATTTTATAAGTCTACTATTAAAATAACATATAAGTTGTATTGGCTGTAGAAGCTAACATGGATTATTTATCGCTACCAGCATCAGTTCGATATGTTACCTGATCTTTTCCTTGAGAAAGAATTCTTCCCCCCCCCCCCTAGAGGTCTAGCGAATCTCTCCATCTCTTGTGAATGTGAGAGAGCATCCTACCTAATTATACACAAACTTAACTTTGACACAGCATGTGGTGATATATGTTAGCATGAAGCGAAACTACTTGCAACCTACATATTTTAAAAAAGGAAAATTAGTTACCACTGATGGCATGTTTAAAAAATAATATTTAAGTATTTGTTACAAATTAAAACTCCCAATATGCATCTGGTATTAGTCGTAGAAGCTGATATGTATTCTGAGTCGTTGCCAGCAATGTTATCGAAAGGACACAGGTGTGTATATTGCGACAAGGAGTTCACCTTGAGGGGAAAAAAAATGCGAAGCGACATGACAGAGCAGAGTGTACATTAAGTCCTTACAAAAAGCCATTTAGTTGCAATCTGTGTCAGAAATACTTTGGTCGAAGATATTTGTTGAATAAACATCACAAGATATGTGCAACCAGGCTATCTAATGATAACGAGGTCAGGTCTACAACAGCAAAGAAGAGGAAAGAAGATAAATTATTAAAAAATTATTATGAACTCGAAGTTGAAAATGCTGGTTCTACCAACTCTAACTAGATATCACTAATGAAATAGAATTGAAATCTAATGAAGAAAGTAGTGTCTTCATTCGAAATAAAAAAATTATTTACACCAAATTCAAGTTATACTTCACTAAATTATGAACAACATAGAACAGGCTGAAGTTGACAACTTCAAAGATTTTCATGAAGCACTCGAAGCTGGCAATATCGAAGACTGTAATGCGGCTCCTAAAGCTCACAAGATTATGAACTGTGATGAAGTTTTGAGACCTAAACGATGGAACCGTAGGTATCGAAGATTTTGATGAAGTGCCCGAAACTGACAAGATTGAAGAATGTGATGAAGTTGTGAGATCTAAACAAGGGAAGTGTTGTGTTACTGAAAACATCAAAGACTTTGATGAAGCACCCGAAGATAAAAAAGATTAAAGAATATGTTGAAGCGGTGAGACCTAAACGATGGAAACGTCGTGTTAAAATAAATAAACCTGGTCATTCTTATGATGATCACTGCGTGGAAGACAATGAGACGGTTGTTAAAACAGAAGACTTCAGATAGCTTAAAAATATTAATAACAATAAGCGAGATAGATTACACATCATGGGCTGATCCTAATATATTGGTCGATAGGTTAAGGCTTCTAGTTGCTTTTCAAAAAAATGCCGAAAAAGTATCCATCACCAAAGAAACATTGACTATACTTCGTTAACTAAGGAGAGCAGGCTACATACAATAATATGTTTTACCGAAACGTGTATAAAATTGTGAAATAAATTTTAATATGAATATAAACTTTTTTTTATTTTATTTCGTGTAATCTTATATCTGAAATCGGTTGGTGCTTTGGAGTCTGTGGGGCAATTGAGGCGCTAGAGTCAGATGAGGTTGGAGCTAATTGTAAGTACTGAAGCTAGTTAAAGCTATTGTAGCTATTAGAGCTAGTTGGAGCTATTGGATTTATTTGGATAGTTGGAGCCGTTTGGAGCTATTTTAGCAGTTGGATTAACTTTGAGTCATTTTATCAGTTTGACTATTATAGCAGTTGGAACTATTGGAGCTAGTTGAAACTATTGGAGCTAGTTGGAGCTGTTGGAGCTAGTTGGAGCTAATGAAGTTATTTGGGGATAATGTAGCAGTTGTTGATATTGGAGCTAGTTGGAGATAGTTGGACTATTGGGGCTAGATGGAGCTAATGAAGTTAGTTGGACTATTGGAGCTAGTTGGAGTTCATGAAGTTAGTTGGACTATTGGAGCTAGTTGGAGCTAATGAATTATTTGGGCTATTGGAGATAGTTGAAGCTAATGAACTTATTTGGGCTATTGGAGATAGTTGGAGCTATGGTAGCAGTTGGAGCTATTATAGCTACTGAAGGTATTTGGATCCATTTGGAGCTAGTTTTAGTCACATGTGTGGCAACTGTGTGTATTCAGTGAGTGCAGTGCATGTCCATGCATGTCCATGTGAATACATATTTATGATGTAAGAGAACTCGGCTTCTTTTGATTGGTAAATATGATGTGATCATGGTTTCGAGAGTATATAAGGCGCAATGTAAATAGCAATCCATTAGTTTGTTTCTGGGCTTTAAATAGCGGAGACTCATTGGAATAGCCTTCCCGGGTTATTTTTTCTCCTGCAATGGGCCAAACATTTAGTGGTAGATCACTAGCAGTGAATCATTCTACTACACAGGAAATGAAGCAGAGGTCATCGCACCTGTCATCACCAACGCCTACCTCACCTATAGTGTCACCAGAATCATCACGTGCTGGAAAATATGAACGTATGAAGACTTCCCCCGATATAATACTTCTGTGTGACAGATGTGGAAAGTTGTTGATGCGACGAGAAAATTTTAACCTCCATATTGTGAAGTGTAAATCCGAAATTTTGTGTAGATATTGTAAGCAGAAGTTTGCAAGCAGCAGTAGTGCTCGGCGACATGAAGAACATCATTGTCTTGTGAATCCTACCTCCAAGTCGCATCAGTGTGATAGATGTGGAAAGTTGTTTTCACGAAGTGATATTTTGAATGTGCACATGAGTCGCTGCAACATATAATTTCATTCTTATGAAAGCATCCAGCCCAGCACAAACTACTATGAGACTGGCCTCCAGTTTACAAGATCTCGCCGGCTTCCAGATAATGATGATGTGATTTATAAGTGAAGCAGTTGGAAATGATTGTTCATTAATTGTGTGTAATAGATATTCACCAAAAGAGATTTAACTTGGCACATTAAGTAATGTCCGACTACAAGAACCTGATAAAAAAACATTTTATTTCATGATATGTTTTCGCAGTTGAATCCAGAATCATCGGATATTGTTGGAGGTAATTGAAAGTGTAAGAACTTGTTCCTGGTATAATGTACCTAGCTGTATCAGTGATAGATAGTAAAATATAGCTGTGTGCCAAATTCTAGCATTTGTTGTTAATTCTAGATCCTTCTCATTTCATTTACTTCTCCTTTTTCTGACATTACATTATAGATGTTGCTTCAATATTGTTACTCAATAATCGAATGAGTGCTAATGCCATTAACTTGTATGTATGTATGTAGCTTAGCGGCAATGCTTATGCCAAATACATGTTCTATCCTTCGGTAAATAATATGATATTTATGCTCTGCATATAAAAGTCTTAAAGTAATGTTTAGCCTGTATGGTTTAACTTCTCGATTCGTGCAAGTTTTGTAATTACTTATACATATGACTTTATATATTGTTGTTATGTAGATCTACTAAAATGTTGAGGAATTAGAGAACTGAGAATGATGGTTGATTATTTTTTTTTTTTTGACTTTACGTTCGTATTATGTGGGTAAGGATATGTGGTATTACTAGTACTTATAATATGAATTTGTGGCATAGTAGTTGTTATTTAAGTAAGAAATTTAATTCGGTATCTCTACAGCATAATCATTACAAGTATTTCCATTGTGAAAAGGACAATTAAAATGGGCGATATGTATCGAGTATTTCTTTTTGCTGGCTTTAGATTTCATACACTTTAGGTGGATAAGGGAAAAGGTTGATAAAAATGCGATGGACATAGATCTTATGGCTTAGACTGTAATATTATATGTTGACATTGCAGTTCTTTTGATCTTAGACGAAATTTATGTGTTTTATGTCTGGGTTTCTGAATGATTGATCGGAAAAGTATTTTGGATTGGAAACATAACTCTTATAATTTACTTTTCTGGTTGATATAGTTGGTATTTGAGTAAAGTTTGGTGTAATTTATGTATGCTACGATCCTTCCTCCTCATATTTGTATCCATAAGCTACGATCCCTCCTCCTCCTCCTCATATTTGTATCCATAAGCTACGATCCCTCCTCCTATTTGTATTCATATGCAATGACTCGACCAGAATGTTAGATCGGACTTTGTTCATATCTTAAGTATTATCTATTTAGTTGAAGATGTTATATTGGTTTATCCTGTGGTTAAGTCGGTATATGCTGTGATTTTTTGTATGGCAGGATGTGATTGGTTATGTCTATAAGTGGTATTTGATTTAAAATTATTTACTGCAAGAAACATTCAAAGCATGAAAGAAAATACATAATTAAATGTTTAATTTAAAGAGTTTGTAAGCTGATGAATGTTGGGTACTGCGGGGGCTGAGGAATAGGAATGTATGTTATGGTTTGTAGATTTAAAACTGTCTTTTGACTGCTGTTCATGTTGGATTGTTGGGTGGACCTAGTACATATTTACTATGATGTGGTTAATGTTTGTGTATGGTAAATATTTATGGAATTATAGTAAGTAGTATGATGATGGGCTGGTACTTGATAGTATTAAATTCTGGTTGCTTTGGAACAATGGTAAGAGAGGAGACAATTATTTATGTACGATTACGACTTTGACTGATATAAAGGGATGGAATGCTACATAACACTATATATTATGTAAGTATTATGTCAGTAGGTTAGGTGGGAATGGCAATTATACGAAATAATACAGTGGATAATATTACACAAACATGCTGGTGTAAGACTGTGATTTGAAATAGTATTAATGATTTATGGTTCCGCGTAGATATAGTGGCTGGGAGTTTTTTGAAATTAAATGAGGCGTGCAAAGTCCTATACAGAAGTTAATATTTAAGAGGATATGAGGCATTTTATTAATAATAGATCATGACAGCTGGAGGAGATGTATTTTATTTGTGTTTACCATACAAAGAATGATCTCGTGATTACATTGGTCAGGTTATGAATCTGCTTTTTCTAGATAGTTTCAAGAATTCTAGGATAGTTGAATGATTTGGAGTAGAAGAGAGAGAGAGACCCTATGTAAGCTGAGTCCTAAGTAAACATGTTGATGATGTGAAGAGTGTCGTAGTGGGGGTAGGGGTTGGCTTTATATGTAGGAACGTGGACGGAATTAGTAGCTTAGTTGTCATCCTGACTCCGAAGAGTGAACATCGCTTGGGAGCTCTCTTTCTTGTTTAACAACAAAGACATCTGGGGAGAGTATGGATCCTACCCCTAGTTCTTCGAAATCCAGTATGAAGAAAGAATATCCATTGAAGCATCGGTGTCCGCACTGTAATATGATGTTTTCAACGAGCTCCAACATGAGACGTCATGAGAAGAGTAATTGTGTGAAGAATTCATCTCGCACTATTGTTTTCTGTAATGAATGCCAGAAGAAGTTTACTCGCAACGATGACTTGAAAAGACATATGAAGAATTGTAAAGGTGCAGTTCGCTTGCCTGTAGAACAATATGAGAACGTCACGACTCCTCAATTTAAACTAGAGGTACCCATGCGCACAGGCTCCAGCATTAAAGGAGATCATCAGCAACAACAACAACCACCCGCATCTGGGCATAAATCTAACACTGTGCTTGGTCTGTTACAGACAAATGATAATGGATTTTACTTGGCACAATCTGCATTTGGAGGAGTTCTGAAAGACTATTACTATCTAAATACTTTTAGTGAGGCCAAAGATATTTGCACTTTTCTGAGTGATATTGAGCAAAATATAATACAACAGCTTATGGACGATACAGCATCACATGGGCCTTTAAAATATAACTTATGGTTGGATTGCCTATATGGTAAACCGCCACCGCATGAGAATCAAGTGAGCAAGCATGCTTTCAAGACATCGGCTGCTGAAATTTACGATTCTGACGAAGTAGATCGGACAGTTAAACAGAGTATAGAAGAACTCTGCATGGAAGAAGAAGAATATATGGGTAAAGGATCTGGTTGGACGCTGACTTCGGTGAACCGTCTGGAGCTGAGAATTAGCCATTTCGACCCACTAGATAAATAGATGTATATATATCTTTGTGTAGAACTATGTATAATAAACTTTGTAATTAAAATAAATGTTTCATGTATACTATGTGTTTAATTTCCCTTAATTTATCCTGCTTAATTTATGGTGAAAATTATAAATATAATGAAATAATTTCCAATAAATATGTTATTACGATTAATGATATATATGGATACTTAAATATTGTTAACATGAGATACTGAGTTACAATATAAAGAAAATGTAAGCGAACCTTAAAAACACTCAAAGAAAACATAAGTGTAGAGGAAAGCCCTAAAAGAACTTGTAGTCGCAAGTGAAAGCATGTTTATAAAATGTAAGCGCAAATGAAAGAACATAAAGAAATTGTAGTCGCAAATGAAAGCCCTCAAAGAAATTGTAACCGCAAATGAAAGCATGTAAAGAAAACATTAGCTATGTAAGTCAGTTTGAGTAGAGTGCTACAGTGCACAAGTCTGCAGTATGACTTTGGTATATGGACCGTGATAAGTTTAATGGCAATAAATTTTTTTATCTTAGTATTTGGTATGATTACGTGATGCTCATTACGAATAATTCATCTGCATACTCTAGCAGAGGATGAATGTTAGTATGATTATATAATCAAGTATGGTGGGTGCATACATGAGATGATAATACAATATGTTGGTTGTCAAGATTAAAGTGGGTGATAACAAAATCTAAGAAAGTGGTGGTGGATGTGTTATAAGTCAAATGTGATGATATGGTCCAAGATGGCGGGAAGTTCAGGGTGTCGACAGTAATGTGAAGTGCGATGTACAAGATGCCAAAGGTTAAGATAGGGTTGGCGACAAGAAGGTGAACATAAATGATGTAATCCAATATAGTGGAAAGTTCGAGGTGAGGAACATATTTAAGATGTTATAGGTCAAGTGAAGACGATATAGTCCAAGATGTCGTTCGAAAGGGGCTACAGTGATGGCAATACAATATGTCTGCCTACAGAAGATGATATATATAATGATATAATCATACGGGTGCTTGGTGTCTTAACAACAACTGCAATATGTAGGAGTGGGGAACTAGATTACGAGATAGGTGTGATGTCATAATTCAAAAAAATGATCGAAAGTTCTAGAGTCCGAGATGGCTTTGGAGCTGGTGATGATGACGTAGTCCAATATGATGTTCATGATGTCATAGGTCAAAGATGAGGATTAAAAAAACCAATATGGTTGTTTTCAGAAGATAAAATTACTATGACTGTATAATGAAAATATCAACACTTGGGAGTAGGGTGCTCGATTTTGGGGTGTAAGGTGTGATTACATAATTCAAAATGGTTGAATCTAAGATGGTAGAATTATAAATGTCAGTTGGGGTCAAGGTCATACAATATGGCGATGGTTATGTGACCGTAAAGAAAAGTGTAATGCATGTAAATGGTATGATGTCGTCGTAACGAAAAGTACAACATAGGAGCGGGGCACTCAATTCAATGGCGGTAGGTGTGATTTCATGATTAAAAATGGCGGGTGTTTCTATAAAACAAATTGGTGATTGTATAATATTATTGTGAAAATCTTCAATCCGAAACCCTAAGTCTTATCAGTGGTGATGTAATCGAGACAGTAGAAAGTTCTAGAAATCAAAAATGGTGAATGGAAATGATGTAATCCAAGATGGCAGCCGGAAATGACGTAATACTATATGGTAGCTGGGTCATCCAAGATGGCGGTCAGATATGATGTAATACTATATGATTGCATAATAATAATGGAATGATAGAGCATGCGAAAATTGAATCCAAAATAGCGGTCGGAAATGATGGTGACCGAATATGACGTAATCCAAGATGGGGGTGCGGTGATGTCATCTATGGGTGGGTAGGTAAGGGGGATACCAAGCCGCTATCCGGAGATGGGAGGGTAGGTAAGGGGGATACCAACCCGCTATCCGGAGATGGGTGGGTAGGTAAGGGGGATACCAACCCGCTATCCGGAGATGGGGAGATTGTTAGAATATTGCTTACCCACTATCCGGAGATTTGCGGATACTTAGAAAATTTTCGGGAATGGGGAAATTTTGTAGGGAAATTTTGTAGGGAAATGGGAAATTTTGAGGAAAATTTGAGGGAAAAACGGGAAATTTTGAGGAAAATTGGCCGAAAATCGGGAAACTTCCGGGAAATCGATGATGACGTCAGGGGTCATAGGTCATAACAGTGACGTCAGGGGTCAAAGGTCATGAATCCCGAATCCTGCACCTGGCACCTGTGTGCTCGGACCTACATAACTTAACTACTGTGGTAGAAGAGATTGATTCCACATCATGGAAAGATCCAAAAATATTGGTTGACCGGCTAAGACTGTGGTGGCATCTGTTCGTAGAGGGAACTACTCGCATATCGTGGAAGTATCGACCATACTTAAAGAACTTCGGAACGCTGGCTACATACAATAATCATTTGATTAACTGTCATGTGTGTACTAATGAAAAATAAATTGAATTATTTATGTTTTAAAAAAGTATGATTTATTTTTGTATCCTGATTTCCAAATAAGCCTGTGTTTCCGCTACTGTATGTGTGATCATTCCGTTTCCTGTGTGTACTGTGTGTACGTTCCGATTTCCTGTGTGTACATTCCGATTTCCTGTGTGTACATTCCGTTTTCCTGTTTGTACATTTCGTTTTCATGTTTGTACATTTCGTTTTCCTGTTTGTACATTTCGTTTTCCTGTCTGTACATTTCGTTTTCCTGTGTGTACATTTCGTTTTCCTGTGTGTACATTTCGTTTTCCTCTGTGTACGTCCCGTTTCCTGTGTGTACTGTTTGTACGTTCCGTTTTCCTGTGTGTACGTTCCGTTTCCTGTGTGTACGTTCCGTTTCCTGTGTGTACTGAGTGTACGTTCAGTTTCCTGTGTGTACATTACGTTTTCCTGTGTGTACTGTGTGTACATTGCGTGTTGGAGCCGAGTAGACTTGTATCCATGTAGCTTCATAGACACGTAGTTTCGTAGCCATGCGGTCTTTTAGTCATGCAGTCTCTCAGCCATGTATAACTCGGAACCAGCTAGATCCTTTTAGACTCGTAGCCTTGTAGCCTCGTAGTCTCTTAGACTCGTAGCATTGTAGCCCAATATCATTGGAGCTGTTGAAAGAAAGGTAGTTGGAGAATTTGTAGCTGTTGGAGCCATTTGGAGGCTGTTGGAGCATTTGGAGGCTGTTGGAGTATTTGGAGCTGCTGGAGCATTTGGAGCTAAGAAGTAGTCGTTGCACGTCTATGCAAAGCTAAATGTTTATAAGTTTGCTGGCTTTCGCAAGTGATTCTGTAGTAGGATAGAAATTGTGTAATAAATATTATGTTTGTAAAAGACTTTGTGGTGTTTTATTTCTCGAACCTTACGCTTTTCTGGTATTTAAATTTATTTAAGCTTCGTCCAGGATCGTGCCAAGGACCTTAGACGACCTAATTAATCAGTATATTGTTTGCAAATTTATTTAATGAATTTTTAACTTTTTCCTGAATTTTTAGTTTATTATTACGAAAATTCTAAGATGTTGGTCTTGATGTCGGATAGGATGATGGTAGTAGAGGATTTAAAGTCTCTTAAGAATGTTGAACATGGTTTATTGAAATTATTATTTTTTTATTCATAAAATTAAACATTATTGCATCTTTCGATTATCGAACCAAGGACTGGAGCGGATCGAATCAATATGTAAGTTAATGAGTGATTTTTTTGATGAATTTTGGATTTTTTTCCGCTTTTCTAGCTACATTATTACATGATTTCAAGATGGCGTCCGAATTTCAAGATGGCGGGGGCACCTTGAAATAAATGATTACTGCACTGTAGCGGGTTAGAATAAAATTAACCAGATGGAAATGTACTCTATAATACGAGTACACGCACAAGATGGTGTACTCCAGCAGGTGGTCGCTCCTGGTAGCATGTACTGAACATAAAATGTCGGATCCATGATGGTCGTCAAGGTCAAAGTCAAATAACAAGGTCAAGGTCAATTTTCAAGGTCAAGGTCAAATTTCAAGGTCAAGGTCAAATTTCAAGGTCAAGGTCAAATTTCAAGGTCAAGGTCAAAGTTCAAGGTCAAGGTCAAGGTTCAAGGTCAAGGCCATATTTCAAGGTCAAGGGTTAATTTCAAGGTCAAATTTCAAGTTCAAGGTTAAATTTCAAGGTCAAGGTCAAATTTCAAGGTCAAATTTCAAGGTCAAGGTCAAATTTCAAGGACAAGGTCAAATTTCAAGGTCAAGGTCAAAGGCCAAGGTCAAGGTTCAAAGTCAACAGTTGAGGACAAAAGCATGGTGACCAGATATTTATACTAACATGGTATCGGCACACTGTAGCAGACGAAAACAAGATGGTGGTCTCCAGCGGATGAAGACAAGATGTCGGACATGACGTCATACCAGTTGACGATATATACCTTGGTATTGTTGGTTGTAGATCAGTCTAGGTAGCTTTCATGGAGGAAGGATCGACCGTTTACTCTCGCCGGGAATCGAACCAAGGACGTACATCGATATAATAAAACAGAATTCAAATATGTTAATTTTTTGATGAATTTTGGAATTTTTTTCATTAAAATCGGATAATAAATAAAGATTTTCAAGATGGCGACCAAATTTCAAGATGGCGGACATGATGTAATACTAGGTGAAGATATATACTTTGACTTAAGTGGCGGGGGTCAGTCTGCCAGCACCCACCATGGGGGGAAGGAGTCTGTCACCAATTTTAATTTTTTTTGACCTCATCGGGTTTGAACCAAGGACTCCGAGCTCCGTGCCGTAAAAGTTTGTTTTTAAAAAAAAAATTATAAAAAATTTACTAATTGAATTTTTTTATAAATTTAAAATTTTAATTTTTTTTCCATTAAATTCGGATGATAAAAAAAAAAGTTAAAGAAGGCGGGCGTAACGGAAATTGCAACGGTGATGTCATCATTCAAAAGGATGGATCTAAGATGGCGGAAAGTTCGAGAAAACAAAATGACGTCATCCAAGATGGCGGATCCAAGATGGCGGATCCAAAATGGACGCCGTGATCTACTCGTCCCGTTACGCTGTGTCCCGTTACGTTTTGTCCCGTTACGTTTTGTCCCGTTACGCTCATCCAAGATGACCGCCGTGACGTCACAATCCTATATGGCGGATAGGACACACAGCTCCACATCCTGCATCCTGCCGCAGGAGGAACTATTATATACTACTCATAATGCTGGTGGTGCAGTGGAGCAAAAGAGAAAATTCCGGCGAAGACAGATGCGTCAATTGGAGCCTTGTAGACGAGTAGCTTCAGTGGCGTAGCGTGCCATCTCGGCGCCTGGGGCGGGAGACCCATTTTGCCGCCCCCATTCTATAGGTGCTTACTTAAAATTAAATTTCACATGCAATGAGGTACCTTTTATTGAAGTTAAAATAGGATGAAAGGTTTTACAAGCGGATTCTACGGGCCTTATGAGCAGCGAAGTCAGAAATAACTTTGTCAAAATCAATATTAGCAGCCAATTCTTGTTCAATCGACAATATAGCCAAGTTTGATAGTCTAGCGGAGCTCATAGTAGATCTGAGGTAATTTTTTATTGGCTTCAACTTCGAAAAACTTCTCTCACAACTTGCAACACTAATCGCCAAAGTCAAATATATACGAATCAAGATGACTATATTTGGAACCGAAATTCCGAGATTCAGTTTTTGAATGAACTGGAGGAACTCCAGTGGTCCATTACCACTTATATGTTCCTCTGATTCAGAACAGGCAACAACAACAAACTGCTAAAGACGCTTCCGCTCCATCTGAAACTCGTCCTTGTCGATGTCTTCTAATACATGGGAAAGATCACACTCGAACTTGCTGTCCAAAAGTTTCGCTGGCAGCAAAAATCCGAACTTGTCCGATATTTCTTGAATTTGCTGGAATCGAGTCGTCATTTCTTGAATGATCTTGTCGAATGATGCGATAATCTCTCGACGGATTTCCTGTTCGTGAGACAAAGCTGCATCTTCAGAAGATTCATCGCCATGCATGCGTTTTTTCCTGCGAATTCTTCTCGTTTTCAGTTCGATTCCGAGTTTTTCGCAGAGAGTCTTAGCAAAGTCAATTGCTTCTTGCACGAAACGGTCTCTACTTTCCACTAAGAGGGTTTTCAAAGCGCAGAGTTTCTGAGCACACTTATCCACACTTAGTCCTCGTTGCTGCAGGTAAATCTGTGCGTCATCTACTTCAGGTAGCACTGCAGCCCAAAAGCCAAGAAAAGTTAGGAAGTTAAATGACTGCATGGCTGTCAGGAGAAGACTGGCTCCCGATCTTGTTTCGGAAGTTTGAGATGAATCTGTTAATTGTTCCAGTACCTCAAGAACTACCTCAAACTTATTTTTAAGCATCTTGACAGCTACATGTCTAGCGCTCCAGCGCGTTTCAGTGACTCGTTTTAATGCTTGACCTGTGACGGCAACCAAAGCGTTCCATCGAACAGTTGATGCGGAAAAGAAGGCAAACAGCTTCTCCAGAGTTCCAAAAAATGTCACGGAATCCACTGATTCAGAAGCAGCGTGTACCCCAGCCAAGTTTAGTGAGTGGTTTGTGCATGCAACGAATATAGCTTTCGGATTCGGTGCTTTAATCCGGGCTTGAACTCCATTGTGGATCCCTGACATTGTGGCAGCATTGTCATAAGCCTGTCCTCTCAGATTCTGTATGTCCAGTCCGTCTAATGTTATCTTCACGATTATATCGTTGCTGAGATCTTCTGCATTTTTTCCTTTTGGTTCGAAGAAGTCAATGAAATATTCTACCACGGCGACTTTTTCTCCTTCGATATGTACGTATCGCAGAACTTGGCTCATTTGGTCATTGTGGGAGATGACTGATGTGCTGTCGAAGATTACGCAATAATATTTAGCTTCTTGAATACGACGGATGATGGTGGATCGAACTTGCTGTCCCAGTAAGTTTATAAATTCATTTTGGTTTCTGGAGATAGATACGAAACTGAGACTCTTGCTCCCAGCTTTATCTTTGTCAGGTGTTCCATTAGAAGAGGGTCGTATTTAGCTAGGAGGTGCACTAACTCCAGAAAGTTCCCGCGATTGCCACTATCATCTCCTCGAATGTCTTCTCGATGTCTCCTGAAGGCCAGATTCTGTTTGGCTAAGAACTGGATAATATTCAGCAACCTGTACAGTACATCCCTCCACTTCTTCTCCTCACTTTCGAAAACTTCTTGTTGTTTCTGATCGATGGTTGCTTTACAGTTCAGGCGAACTTCCAACTCCTTCCATTTCAAGAAGCTCTGTTCATGGCCCAGGCTATTTTCATGGTCTCCTATTCTTGGATTTAGCTTCCACCATTTGTTGAATCCTTCTTCAGATGCGAAGTTAGAGCCGGAATTGCCAAACAGCTTGCAAGAAAAACAATACAAGGATTGCTTCAAAGGCGAGTACACCATCCATGTTCGGAGAACCTTTTCGCCGTTAGATAATGGTTTGTAGAACCACTCTTTGGTTAGTTTTCGGGTACCGCCTTTCGTTGAAGTCCCTGAGCGAACAACATCGGCAAATTTGGAATCGATGTGCTGTACTGAGTCAGATCCGCGACATACTAGAAGCGTTCTTACTTAGTCGGTCATAGGAGAAGGCAAACAACCTACATCGTCGAGATTCACATCTTTGATTTCGGCAGGAGCAGAAGGCACGATTTCAATTATGTCTTTTTTGGCAACATTCACTTTTTCTGCAGGCTTATGACTAGATGCTTGAGGTACTTTTAATGAGTCGACTTCGTCTTGACCCTGCTCTGTGGTGGGACCAGAACTACTTCCAACTGCGACGGCAGGTACGTCTTCTTCTTGTACCTGTAAAATAAGTTATGTATTCCCATGAATATTGGCCGGAGGACACGTTCGAATTTCAAATAAGTATTTTATCTATCACAAAACAAAAGTGGTTTTGGTGACGGCGCGGTTTGCCGGGCTTATAGGAAAATTTACAAACAAAATTGATTTTGTATGGCAGCTACCTTTTTTAGAGTTTCCCGGTAAAAACTGACTGAGTAAGCCATGTTATAGATGTTATTAAAAGATAAAATGACGAGAAATTTGAGAAAAATCGTTGGCACCATTTTTGAGCTAAATGAAAAATTATGTTTTCTTTGTATGACAGGTACCATAAATAATCAAGATATCCAAAAACAAAAAAAAATATTCCTAGACTACTATTAGATTTACAAAACATCCCCTATTGAAGTTTTAAATTCAAGTAGCAGGACAAAATTCAGTCGTAAACTTAAAAAGATGTACCTTAACTGAATGTAATTTATTTTAATATACTCCATACTTTTTAAACAATAATCAATGTTCAAACAGCTATTAGAGCAATTTTAAGTGTATTATAAAATAAGATTTAATGTACGAGTGTGACTCCGTACTCGCAGACAAACCTAGGTGAATAGGTTTTGCGAGACTAATGTAAGAAATATTGTAACTATTGTAAACAATAAATAAATAATAATAATAATAATAATAATAATAATATAGGAGTTTTACTGTGTCCCGGTTTGCGGAAGTAGTTTGGTTTGCCCTGGGTTAAGGTCAAACTTTACAGTACAATGCGTAGTACTAAATTCAATGAGTGCGAAAGAGAGCCATCGACACGGGCCGACGCGTGAAACAAAATATTTTGTATGAGTAATGAACACAATAAGGAGTGCCGCTCAACTCAGCTCGCGCGCGCCGGGCGGCGCGGCGTGATGCGATGTTGCCGTTCGTATGTAAACAAACAAACGTTATAAAGAGCTCTGTCAGTGATTTCGCAGTTTTTCTTTTAAATAAATATTAAAAAATAGTTAGTGCGCAATATTTTAGATAAAAATGGAACATTATAGTGTGTCTGACACATGTAATGGATGAATCATAGATCAGATCTCAACCCGCTTCACCGGCGACCCGCCCCCGCGGGTTGCCGCCCGGGGCGGGCCGCCCCCTCGCCCCACCCACGCTACGCCACTGAGTAGCTTCGTAGTCAAGTACTCATGCAGACATGTAGACCTCTATCCTCGCAGTCACGTAAACTTGTGTACTAGAAGCTTCGTAGCTCTGTAGCCTCGCAAGCCATGTATAACTCGTAACCAGCTAGATCTGATGTTTTTTTATTTTTGCCCTCACCGGTTTTGAACCAAGGACGGGAATCGATGTAATCAATCAGAATTCTATTAAGTTAATTTTTTGATGAATTTTGGAATTCTTCCCGATTTTCTAACATAAAAATTACGAATTTCCAAGATGGCGACTAAATTTCAAGATGACGACCATAACGGTAATTGCAACATTAATAGGATCCAATATGACGGTCATAACATAAAGTGTAACGATGACATAGTACTCAAACAATATGGCAGGTGTAACGAAATATGCAACATTTATATAATCCAAGATAGCGACCGTAACGATAAGTGCAACAGTGGTTTTTAAGGTTTTTTATTATTTAATTAGATTATTTAATTTTTTAAAGATTTTTTTTAATTATTTTCATTAAGATATGATAATAAATAAAAAAAGTTAAAAATGGCGGGCGTAACGGAATCTGCAACGGTGACGTCGTTATCCATGATGACGTCAGAGGCTTATCGGAGGCTGTAGACATGGATGCTTAAGCCTACATATGGACATTTATAACTGCTGGAATTTTTGAGGTCAAAAACGGGAAATTTTTCCTCAAAACGGGAATTTTTGAGTCATTTTGAGCCATTATTGAGGAATTTTGAGTCAAAAATGGCCGCCGTGACGTCACAATCCAAGATGGCTGACACCGACACCACACAACACGCGCCGGCACCTGTGCCAGTAGCTCCATTTACACACTACTTATATCTTATATATTTTTCTTAAAAATAATATGGTACATACACATTTTACTAGAAGTTATATAAATTTACAACAACCTAATTGTAAGATAAAAATTTTCCACAAAAAATGCTTATAATTTATGAATTTTTTTTAATAAATTGTCTTAACAATTAAAAAATCTTTGTTTTGCAAAACCTAATAAATTTAAATATAAACTCAAGGAATTTTTAAAACCGCATTATTTTTATTCTTCAGAAGAATTTTATGCCAGTAAATTTACATAGATTATAAGATGATTATTTTATAAATTTAGCAAAATTGTTTTTTTAATATTAGTTCTTTTGTGTTATTTTATAAATTTGTTATTTATAATGTCAATTTGTAATTTGTATTTTTAATGTAAAATTGAATTATTTGTTTTAAATAAATTGTAAAATAATTGTATAGACATGTCCAATATGGTGATGTGCAAAACATATATAATGTATTTACTGGAAAAAATAAAATGAAATTAAATGAAATAAGCAACTTAATTGAATATGTCTAAATTGTAATAACAACTCATGTTGTTAATGGAACTTCGACCTTCCAAAATGAGCGAGGCTGGCGCTCTCTAGGAAAAAACAGCAAAAACAAAGATGGCGGCATAGTGCAGACTAAAACAAGGGGGCGACCTAAAATACAAAAAGTAGGTGGAGCCTTCAAAAAAAAATTGTCAGGATTCACAATGGCAGCTGGGGTAAAGAAACTGAAAGAGGCCGAGTCAAGGTCAAAGGCAAAGTTCAAAGCAATCCAAGGTAGCAGTCACCATGCTTCCGTCTCCACACTCCTTCTGTCTCCGGAGGAACAATTATTTATTAATTTAAAGTGTTTATAAGTTTTTGTATTTTTATATTTATGGTTGCATCTGTCTATATTTGATGATCACTGACATCGGAAAAGTGTTGAACGAAATTATTTGTTATAGCTTCAATGTCACTTATTACAGAATGATTTTCGATTATAACCAAAAACTATAAGTAACCTTATTTATGATTGTATTATAATTTTAAAGCTTCTGGGTTTGAATTAAACTCCGTCATTAAATTCGCTATAAATTAAAAAAATTTAATTTTAATTTTTTCAATTCATGGCATAAATATTTGAAAACTTATCATATCTGTAAAGTAAAAATATATAAATAAACAAATTATTACCAACAAAACTAAACACAAGGTTATTAAAATATGTTGCATTTAACAGTTTTTTACTCTACACCAAAAATTGTTAACAATATCTTATTAAATTTTATTTTAAGGGATAAGTATAGTGTTTTTGATTTAGTTAGTTGGAAAATGTTATCACCAATGCAGAAAGTATTGAGTGAAATATGATTAATGTAGTTTGTTTTTAAAAGATCTTAATTCACTTTTACCATGTATTTAATAGTATCTGCAATATCCGGCGTTGCCCGGGCTGGACACAGGGTGTAATTAGCAATTGTTTTCTTAATTTGAATGTCACGTGTGAAAATTAATTTATATCACTTTCAGATCCCGACAGACGTTGTTCTGCCAGTTTATAGTTATTTACCTGGTCTGTATGTAATTTAGACTTTATAAAGCGATATAGAAAAAAACTGAAAAACAAGAGATTACTAATATTGAAAAGATTCCATTATCTAGCTAATGCTCGGCCTGCATTGCAATGCCTCATTCAGTAATAAATTTATAATATGTTTGAAGTAGTTACACATATACAAATCATCTATCCATCTATCTATATATATTTATCTCTATCTATATCTATGTATCTCTCTATCTCTATTTATCTCTTTATATATACCTACATATATACTTCCCACTATCTCTATATCTTCTATATATAAGTCTCTATATAGCTCTATACATCTATAGGTATATCTCTTTATCTAACCCATTTCATTCTCTATACCTCGCGCTATCTCAACTTATCTCTCCGTCTATCTCACTATATATATTTATCACTCTATCTCTGTCTCTCTTTTATATTTAAATAAATTGTCATGCGTGCGTACTTATACAACAAAAACAGACGAAGTGCCGTTATATAAAATGAAATGAACACATTTTTGACACGATTCGTGCTCTAACTATCGAAAAATAGTTATACCGTCTCAGTAACCTTCATGGGCATGCGCATAACAAATCACCATAATTTCATCGCATTCGGATGAATGGTATAGGAACGAATACGGCACAAACAAACGAAAATTAAAGACATGACAAACGCATCAAACGATGGTGCGTTTAAAATTCAACGCAACTCTATCTATTGACAAAGTTAAGAACAAAACTGTTATTAGCGCCTTTATTTTGCTAGTCGCTGCGATCTCCACTAAGCGGACTGGTCTCACCAAGGAGAAAAATATTAATTTGCCAGACCTTACTATGTGTATGATCGTGTGTCAGACATAGATAAATAACACTCACTCACTATTTGTATGTCTATGACCTATGATTTTACCTGTTATAAAATGAAATTATCCCTTTTTCACTCCCTTATGGATGGAATTTCATATTAATATGCGGTCTGTGTGTTAATCCAGGTTATAAGCTAGCTGTTGGCCAAATTTCATTCAAATCCATTAAGTAGTTTTTATGTGAAAGAGTAACAAATATCCATCCATTCTTCCAAACTTTCGCGTTTATAATATTAGTAGGATTAAACACAAATATATTAAATGAAATTTTTAAGATGAATCTAACCCAGCTATATGTACAAAACACTCATATAGAAGAAAAAAATTAAATCTGAAATATCCTAAATGGGAATTTAGTTTCACAATATATATTTTTTAATCACTCATATCTAATTTTTTTCTTTATTTAGAATTTGTATGTAATACACAGTATCGATAGTGCACCGTATATATGATAAAATAAAGTAAATGGCCAAATGCAGTTGATAAAACTATGGAAAAGATATGAACGGAAGAACATTATAATACTCTATTTTGCACAAAGTAGTAAGTAAAACCATAAAAATATTTTACCGATACAATTCTTATTTTAGGTTTTTAATTAAACTTCTTACCTTAATTTGGTTTATTTTAAGGTATTTTGTGAGTGTTTTACTGACAATTTTTTTTAAGTTTTTATTTTATTTTGTATATTTACCTTATTATTAAGAAAAATTTAATTACATATTTTACCAATGAATCTATATAAACTCAGTTAATACTAATCATTTAAAAAAATATGCCAATCTCGGATATTTTGAGTCTATTTTTGATACATTTACAAATGTTACTATAAAATGGTATAATTTTGATGCAAAAAATTTTACACAGATAAACTAATCTGCTTGCACCTTAAAAATGAACCAAAAAATTAATAACATTAGCACTCGCCGCATATATAACTGAAAAATTTATTTTCAACCCACAACTTCTTGCTACATACATAATAGGACATCACTGTGGCCAGGACAGCAATTCTCGGAGAGCTTAAACGTGCAGTAGCAGCAAAGTATGTCTCGTTATCTCACCCATACCATAGCCATCTATCACTCACTAACACAAAGTAGCCCTATTACGCACAATTAGTAGTCATCTGACTCTCACTGACTACAAGTGTAACACTTAGGGCTGTTTGCAGAGTCAGGAGAGTCGTGTTCGAGAAAGAAGCTTGGCATAAACTTGGCAGTTCCCCACATGTCACGACGCTACAACCTGGGTACACCTTCTCACTCACCCCGAGTAACTGCCGGTCTTGCTCTCGAAGCGCACGAACAGCGCGTTGCCGGTCGACACGAAGTCGTGCTTCTCCATGGCGCGCGAGAAGGTGTCGCAGAAGGTCTTGATGATGCGCGAGTCGTCGGGCCACGCCGCGTCGTACAGCGTCAGCGACTCGCCGCAGTCGCCGTCGAACAGCTGGATCGGAGACTCGATGCGGTTGATCCTGAAACTGGCCGCCCCACGCAACCCTCCGTGATGCAGTTCCTACACCCGCATGTAGTTGCATTTCTCACAGATCTCCCAGAGTTATCATTTGTGTTTATAAATGTTGTAACTTGTTATTTAGTGATCAAACCTTTGTCCCGCAAACAAAAAATGTGTATTTTTTTATATTTTATTGTTTTGTGCTTCATTCCTATGCTAATAGGTAACTGAGTGTGTTTAATACATTAACAATCACCCTCATGTGGCATGGGCTTGGTTTAGGGACATTTGTTTGAGCCATTTATTAAATATTAATTAGTTTAAGACAATATATTAAATACATTGCGCCATAATTTTTTTTCAGCAAAATAGATAAAATCCCTAACTTAAATAATTTGTCTGAATGATTTTATCTCTTAAAATAATGGTTTTATTTAAAAAGTCAAAACGTATTTTTGTTAAGTACGTGTCTAAATATATTATATACACTCACATACTAATAATAAAACTACTCATTGAAAAAATATGGTAATTTAAATGTATTTAAAAAAAACTGGTAGAAAAAAGGCTATATATTTTTTTTTAAGTATGACATATTGATTTAAATTATTTTCTGTTTGTAGATATGATTTTCATATTTATTCCAGCACCAATTACTGAACTGATTTCAATAAAACATTATTGTTAGTTAATATTTGGCCAACTTAAACACTTGGCTGCATATGATTTCAAAATTTCACTTTATAGAGAGGAAAAAGCGGTAAGCGTGGTATTATAATCTAAATCTAATATCTAATCTAATATATACAATGCTTTGTTAGTACGTAAATACACAGTTTTCTCAATCACCACCAACACCAATCAGCTTCCCGTTGAGGTGTGGTAAATACCCCTTGGTCTCCAGGTGGTAGTAAGGGAGTTTGGTCGCGGTGGGTGCTTGTGGATGGTTGTGGGTAGCGAAAATGTTAAAACATTTATTTCTGTCCTTTTATAAAGCATGAGGACTACTGAATGTATCTCAAAATTTCTTGAATGGTCTAGAAAGTTTAAAAAATGTGTAAAAATTTTATAATTGATCTTTAATGTTTTAGAAAGTTCTAGAAATATCTGGAAGGATCTAGAATTTTCTAGAATGAGTGCAAACTATTATAATCGATATATAATGTTTGAGAAAGTTCTACAAATTTATGGCTTCATCTAGAAAGTTCAAAATGTCCAAAAATGCTATGATAGATTTAGAATGATTGAGAAAGTTCTAGAAATTTTCCGAATGATCTGGAAAGTTCCAAAATGAATGCAAGTGATTATGATCGATTTAGAATGATCGAGAAAGTTCTAGAAAATTCTAAAATGAGTGCAATTTATTATAAGCGATTTAAAATATTCGAGAAAGTTCTAGTAATTTCTAGAATGATCTAGAAAATTCTAAAATGAGTGCAATTTATTATAAGCGATTTAAAATGTTCGAGAAAGTTCTAAAATTTTATGGATTGATCTGGAAAGTTCAAAATGTGTACGAGTGTTATTATTGATCTAAAAGAACCAAATCGAAATGATGTACATCTAAATATTATAGAGTGTTCTGGTACTGGACGTTTCTGTGTCTGATGGTATATAAACTGAAATTCAGTGACATTTTGTCAGTTCAATCGTGATTGCAGTTGAGTAAATATCAATTGGAATCAAGAGTAAACAGATACAGAAAAAATTAAAGTATTTTTAAAAGTGAAAAAGAAGAAACTATTTGAATGTTCTGTACAGTTCTAATACTAGAAATTTCGTTCTCTAATGGTATATAAACCGAAATGCAGTGACTTTTCGTCAGTGTTATCATTGTAACAATCAAGAGATTTATTTTGTGTAACTTTATTACATCGTTGTTATATATATACAAAATGCCAAAGCGGAAAAAAAAGTATTTATCAAATCTAAAGTGGATTCACAAAGAAGAAAAGTAACACGTAAAATGAAACAGAAGAACAAAGGGAAAAACGGCTTTCACATATTCGTCAAGGAGTGAAAAGACTTAGAGAAAATCAAACCAAAGAAGAAAGAGCACGCACTAACGAAGAAACCCGATCCTGAGTCAAATCGATTCAAAATCGTCAGTCTGCTGACCAACGTGAATTGGAAAAGAGAAAAAGTAAAGCAACAATGGTCACTCTATGCCAACAACGAGCTGCTACACATGAGAGTTTAGAACTTCAGGCATTCCATTATGATTGTCAAAGAAAATATAGTAACGGATTCGAAATGCGAGTATTGTCATGCACGGAAATTCAAGGGAGAAACTGCTGGTATGTGCTGCTCAAGTGGTAAAGTCAATTTACCAGCATTAAATGTACCATCACCAAAATTACTTGCATATATGAATGCAGAATCACCAGAATCCAATCATTTTCTACAAAATATACGTCGGTACAACTGTTGTTTTCAAAAGACTTCATTTGGAGCTACTTTAATATGCCAGGAAGAAAATTTCAGTCCAGTTTTCAAGGTTCAAGGTCAAATTTATCAGCGAGTAGGGTCACTCATGCCGATGTCTAATGAGACTCCAAAGTTTCTTCAAGTATACTTTATTGGTGACGAAGACCTTGAAATAGATCAACGTTGCTCTCACATTCAGGGACATACAGCGAGACATTATTCAAAAATTACAACCTATACTTCATAATCATAATCAACTAATAAATGTGTTTAAAACTTATTTAGATAAAATGGTTGCAGACAATTATTAGATTGTCATTCGCGCAGATAAACGACCAGCCGGTCAACACGAACGAAGGTTCAATGCACCTCAAACGAACGAAGTTGCTGTAGGAATTGTTTATAACGAATATAGTCGTCATGATATTATTATCCAACGCCGAAGTAATCAATTGAAACGTATTGCTGAAAAACATCGTAGTTATGATGCACCACAGTATCCGCTAATTTTTTTTGGCAAGGTGAGGATGGTTATCACTTTAATATTCAACAAATCTATCCAGTTACAGATGTCGAAACTAAGAAAAAAGTATCAGCTATGCAATTTTATGCTTATCGAATTATGAGGAGAAATGGTGAATATAACCATATTTTACATTGTCGGCAATTATTTCAGCAGTTTATTGTAGATATGTATGCTAAAATTGAGATGGAAAGATTAGAATTTATTCGCCATAATCAATGAAAGTTGCGTTCGGATGAATACATTCATTTCAAAGATGCTATGATGACTGATGGAAACGTTGATAACATGGAAAAATTGGTCATCTTGCCATCTACGTTTACTGGAAGTCCACGTCACATGAATGTGCTCAAGATGCGATAACTTATGTCTGAAAACACGGCCGACCAGATTTCTTTATAAAATTTACATGTAATTCTTCATGGGTTGAAATAAAAGACGAATTACAGTGTGGACAGGCGGCCAGTGATCGACATGATATTGTCCTGAGTTTTTCGTCAAAAACAAATTAAATTTATTGACGCCATCGTAAAAAAAATCAAATATTTGGTGCTGTTACCTGCTGGATGTTTTCAATTGAATGGGTGAAACAAGGGTTGCCACATTTTCAAAAGTTAATTTGGTTTCAAAATAGAATTAAACCGAATCAAATAGATTATATAATCAAGGCTGAGTTTCCAAACCCGGAAGAAGATCCTGATCTATATAATATAATAGTGAAAAACATGGTTCATGGCCCATGTGGTGAACTAAATAGAAGTTCTCCATGCATGAAAGATGAAAAATGTACGAAACGTTATCCGAAGCCACTTTTGAACGAAACAGTCACCGGCGAAGACGGATATCCGAAATACAGACGTCGACCACCAGAATCAGGCGGATTTACAGCTAAAATTAAAGTACGAGGCAATGAATAAATTCAATTTAACAATCAATGGGTATTTCCATACAATCCACTATTATCCAAAATGTTTAATGCCCTTATCAATGTTGAATACTGTAGTTCTGTCAAATCAATTAAATATGTGTGCAAATATATTAATAAAGGCAGTGATATGGCTGTTTTTACGTTAACCAAAGAAAACCAACATGATGAGATAAAACAGTACCAAATGGGTCGTTACATCAATAGCAAAGAAGCGATTTGGTGAATTCTAAGATCTCCAATTCACGATCGAGATCCACCGGTTCTCCATTTATCCGTCCACTTAGAAAATGGACAACGTGTGTTTTTCACTTCAGAAACGGCACAAAAAGTTGCGACAGAACCACCAATACGAACAACTTTAACAGCGTTTTTCGAATTATGCCAGAAAGATTCATTTGCTAAGACTTTACTTTATTCAGAAGTACCAAGCTATTAGGTATACATGGAATACAACAAGTAAACAATTTAATCCTCGGAAACGTGGAATGCCATTAGAAGGGCATGATGGAGTTTTTAAGAGTAACACAATAGGACGAGTCTACACAGTGCATCCAAAAAAACGCTGAATGTTTCTTTCTACGTTTATTGAAGTGAAACTTCAAATGCGACTTCCAACAAGGTTGCGTTAAACGTTTAACGCTACCATGGAGGGGGTATGAAAGCACTGTTGCGTTAAACGTTCGACGATCCTGGGGAGGGGGAATAGAAAGAGACAGAGCGAGAGTGAATGCGTGGCCCTAGAACGCATGCGCGTAGTATACCTGAACTCAAAAATTTCTTATCTTACTTTAGTTATCATAATCCCATTGAAAATGTTATAGATTTGGATATTTCTCCACTCGAAAATGATAATTAAAAGATGCGATCAATTGTGAATTATAAGCAATGTTAATAAAGTTTGTCTTAAAGAAACAATATGATTTCACTAAAAATCAATTTCTACCCCTTACTATTTTCATTTTGACATTACGAAGTTTCACTTCTTCCGCGCGGAGGGACACCACGCACTATTTTTTGTACACATTATTCGTGGCCCTACGTGTTTTGAAGACCTAAAAACTATCAATGGTTACATTTGTGAAACATATCGAGAGGCATGTCAAATATTAGGTCTACTAGAAAACGATAATCATTGGGAGTTAGCTATGAGCGAAGCAGTCCAAACGGCAACAGCGAATCAAATTCGTGAGCTATTTGCAATTATTATATTAACTACATGTAATCCTTCTAATCCAAATCGACTATGGCTTAAATATCGAGAATATATGAGCGATGACATTTTGGCTGAACTACGACGACAAACCCGGACCTAGAAATAGATTTCAATGAAGAAATTTTTAACAAAGCTTTGATATTGATAGAATATAAATGTTTAACAATATCTAACCAAACGTTAGTACAACTAGGTGTTCAATCTCCTAAGCGAAGTCATTTGGATGCTATGAACAGTGAATTTTTAAAAGAAACAATTTATAATATCGACGAATTGGGGCTTTACATCCAACACAACAAACCCTTATTAATTCAGAGTCAAAAACAGGCATATGATATAATAATGGATTATTATAGAAAACAGCAAGGTGGCATAATATTTTTAGACGCACCTGGCGGCACCGGGAAAACATTTTTGATCAATTTAATCCTAGCTGAAATCCGTGCAAATAAAGAAATTGTTCTCGCCCTAGCATCATCAGGGATAACGGCTACACTCATGGATGGTGGACGAACAGCGCATTCTGGTTGGAAATTACCATTAAATGTAGCTGACTATGAATTTCTGGTATGTGACATCACAAAATCATTAGCACGTGGACAAATATTGAAACAGTGCAAAGCCATTATATGGGACGAAATCACAATGGCCCATAGAAAATCACTAGAAGCACTCAATAGAACACTTCAAGATTTACGCGACAACACGAATATAATGGGAGGTGTGTTGTTAATACTATCAAGTGATTTTCGTCAAACACTTCCTGTCATTCCCAAATCGACGCCGGCAGATGAAATTAATGCTTACTTAAAGAAGTCGTCCATATGGGAACACGTAAAAATAATCAAATTAAAAATGAACATGAGGGCGCAGATTTCAGGAGATGAAAAGGCACAAAAATTTTCTAAAAACATTTACAAATATGAGAAGGCACCTATCCAATAGACGAAAATACTGGCCAAATAACATTTAATAATGAGTTAAGTAATGTTGTTGAAACACCTGAACAACTTATTAATGAAGTATATCTAAATATTGTTGAAAATTATACCAATTCAGAATGGTTACGAGACCGAATTATTCTATCCACGAGGAACGACATTGCCAACATCAACAACATCATCCAGGAAATGATTCCGGCGGAAGAGAAAATTTACATGTCAAATTATACAATTATTGATGAGCTAGAAAGCATCAATTTTCCTACTAAATTTTTAAAGACATTAAATGTTCCAGGAATGCCATTACACTGTCTTAAATTAAAAATTAATTCACCAGTTATTTTATTACGAAATCTGAACTCGCCGAAACTGTGTAATGGTACGAGACTCTGCATCAAACAGCTACAAAATAACGTCATCGAAGCCAGTATAATGACTGGTAAAGAAAAATGAAAGATAGTATTTATACCACGGATACCTTTAATATCAAATTGATTGCCATTTACTTTTAAACGCTTACAGTTCCCGGTGAAGTTGGCTTACAGCATGACTACTAACAAAGCACGGGGCCAAACATTCCAGTACTGTGGATTTGACTTAAGGGAACCATGCTTTGCACACGGCCAATTATACGTCGCATGCTCACGAGTAGGATCACCTCGAAATTGGTTTATTTACAGTCCGAACAACAAAACTATAAATGTAGTGTATAAGCAAGGGTTGTAAAAATAAATTCAAAACAAAAAAAAAATATACTAAAATAAAAAATGTAAATGTATAATATATGTAAATATAATGTAACATTTAATATGTACATATATGAATAATATAATGTGTAAATATGTAAACAAAACATGAATTTTTCATTTACTAACCGTTTTCTTAAATTTATTTTAATTCGTTAATTAGTTTACTCTATTATATATACTCCGCATGTTTAATGGCCGAATAAGTCTCTCAATATCGAAAATAGAAATCTATAATATCTATGTTAAAAAATGTATCCTTATATATATTTTTATACCACTAAGCATGCGATGTATCTTAACCCGAGCAAAGCTGGGTTTCGCTGCTAGTTAGTTATATAACCGTGAAGAATTTTCGGATTCCTGAATCTTATTTTAAATACCTGTATAATTACTAAAAACTTCATAATTCAACTGTGGTGGAGTGATGCTGACCTCCATAGCCTAGTCGGGTGTACACTGACTTACGGTGCGAGTGGTCCTAGGTTCTAGTCCCGGGTAAGGCATATGTGTAAATTTGTAAATGTTTAAATTTATCAGGGTCAATGAAACTGTCACACTCAACTGTCGAACTATAAGTAAATAAAAGGGGTATGGTAAGCAGGTTGGCTGAAATATATCATCAGCCAGCAAACACTTGGAAATATACAGAATGTATCAAAATTCATGTTACAACGCTTGACGGTAGAAAGCTCTTACTATTTGCAACCATTTTTGCCAATAAACATGTTGCCAGAAACGCGTAGTTAAGCCTTTGTAGCCCCAGAAATAGTCAGCGTAGGCAACCCGTTGTAGAGTGTTATGTTGTGGATTTGCGGGCGTTCGAGTAGAGAAATAACCTTTTTAATCGTGGCACAGATTTAAATTTCACTCTGAAATCAACCACAGCTTCGGCTTTGTTTCACAACATTGAAATTGTTGCATAAGTTTTAACAACGTGAATGCCTAAAGCAACGGCTCAAAAACACGCCCACCTTGAGCGACACAGAGATGGCAACGGCGTATCATGTTTTCACGGATACGCTGGAGCATGTGTGGAGTCGACCTTATGATTTCGAACGCTTCAATTATTCGCTGTGTAAGCTCTTCTATCATTTCTACTGGAGTAGCGTAGATAATCCCTTTTACGTAACCCCACAGAAAGAAATCTAACTGGGTTAGGTCCGGTGACCTTGACGGCCATGCGACAGGGCCCGCTCATCCAATCCATCGGTTTGGAAATGTTTTGTTTAAATACTCTCGCACTTTCAGGGAAAAATGAGGTGGTGCCCCGTCATGTTGGTACCACATCACACGTCGGACATACAATGGAACCTCTTCAAGAAGACCTGGTAGTTCGTTCTGAAGGAAGTGGAGGTATTCGACGCTGGTAAGTCGTGGTGGAAGAAAAAAAGGCCCGATGAGTACGCCGTCAACAATACCGGCCCACACATTAACTGAAAAACGTTCCTGGCGAGCTGTTACACACGTTGCATGCGGATTGACATCATTCCAAATATTACTGTTGTGCGAATTGAGAATAGCATCTTGAGTGAACTTGGCTTCATTGCTGAATAAAACCGCTAACTCGGGGTTCCTCAATACTCTTCGAATGTACCAACGAGAAAAGGTCATGTGAAGAGGATAGTCCGCCGGACCCATGTGTTGCACTTTTAGAAGGTGGTACGGGTACAAGAGTTGCTCATGAAGAACTCGCCAAACAACCATTTTGTCAGCGTCCATATCGGAACCTTCTGCCCTTATGCTTGTATCCGGACTCTCCTCAAATCTCTGAAGTACATCTTCTTCAAAACTGGGAGTACGAACCCTGCGTGGAGCACCAGCATTTGGTCTTGTGACGGCACATGTACCAGTATCACGCATTCCCTGAGTAAGTCTTGCAAACATGGTGTGAGCTGGAATCCTACGACCCGGATATCGTTCTTCGTACAGACGACGGGCGGCTCGTCCATTTTGTCTAGCTTCCCCGTAAACAAGCAGCATGTCCGTGTACTCACTTAACGTGTACTCCATTGAGCTCCACTAAAACGTCGCCCTTTTCAGAACCACAGCGAAAGAAATGACACCACGAGTTTGCTTGTACGACAGAACAGTCAACGACAGACCACTAGTGATATCAAAACACACTGCGACACTGCGATGTCACGCTTCGCAGTGCTATGGCACGGCATGAACGGAAGAAAAGAGGTGAGGGCGCCACCAACAGAAGTAAAAAGGGGTGGGGGTCAGCATTCGACATCGTACAGTCCTCTCGAGCGCTGCCCGGCGTCGTAAACACGTAATTCACCACAGCATCGTCTGTCTCGCACAAAGCCCAACGGGTTGCCTATGCTGACTCTTTCTGGGGCTACAGGGGCTTAACTGCGCGTTTCCGGCAACATGTTTACTGGCAAAAATGGTTGCAAATAATAACAGCTTTCTACCCTCAAGCGCTGTAACATGAATTTTGATACATTCTGTATATATAAAATTTTAAAATAATAATAGAGTGAATAGAGGCGTATGTTTTTTAACCTCGCCCCTTTTCTTTTTACCAAGGTCCGAAGGATCGATCCCAACCCACCGTAATCAAGAGTTTATAAAATAAAGAAATAACATCGTGAAATTAGCGCTCTCTCGTATTAAAGTTCCGAACTATTCAGGACCTTACTGTCTGCTAGTGGCTGTCCAAGATGGCGTGCTCCAGCAAACGAATTCGTTTCGGAACCCCTTCTAAAAACACTGCCCCTCCCACTTCTCCTAACATCACCAAATCGTTCTCATGACTAATTACAATATAGATTCCTGGCTTCTGCACCTGTTGAGCTATACATTTCCATCTACTATTAATGTTGGTTAGATCCCGAATGTTCATAAAAACGAATATATAGAGGTGTGTTCTGGCACAAATGAGTACACCATTTTGACGAATTATGTTCAACGGTAACGATGACAGGTTCTCCGCCTGTAGGAATCATTGCTGTATTTTCAAATACTAATGACAAGCCACAGGCAGGAGTTCGACTAAACTCCGTCGCTTACAAAATATCGTCAATTTCCAAGATTATATGCATGATGCTACAACCACTGGCCAAATGAATTAAGAGGTCAAGTTGAACAATCCGTATCCACTATCATTATTGGTAATAGCCTTTGAACAGCTCATAAAATTATTATTTGGTGGTTAAGAGTGCCCTTGGCTTGTGATTAGTATTTGAGATCATCGCGAAATGGCCCACAGGTTGGAGAACCTGTCATGGTCCACGCCTACCGCCATATCGCTTGCGCATTTGAGAACCATACGCCAGTTCACGGGTATTGCGTTGCGCTGGGCTAAGGGCCGAATGCGCTCGGAGCTGGCCAGTTCAGAAGTGGAGGTGCAGTCTGTAGCAGAGAGGCTCAGCGTGGTCGCTGCTGCCACTAGGCTCCACGCGCCAGTCGCGCGGGCAGTTGCCCCTCGCTCGAGCTAAGCCCCACCCCCCCGCCGACGTCATCAACACACAGATAGCCACGCAGCTCGCCGAGAGTTGAGCTCCCTCTCGACCTTGCGCCTGAGTTATGCCTTCAATTAAGCGGCGCCGGCCGCGTAGATAATGGAGGGAAATTAATTGGTTATTAGTGAAGCGTAGCGCGAGCACCTGACGAGGCCGTTTGACGAGGGCGTGGTGGTCGCCGGTGATTACGGCGGTCCTGCGGGCTAATCACGCCCGCGTCCCTCCCGACAGCAACCACTAGCTGCTGCGCGGCTGCCGTAAGCCCCTACACACACGCCTCGCACCTAGGATAGCCGAGTGCAACCTCTGGCTGCTGCCTTGCTTCTGGAAGCTGCTTCATACAAGATTTACGCTACGGCTTAGCCGACAGCAACCTCTAGCTGCTGCGCGGTTGCCGTAAGCTCCTTCCTATACGCAACTCGCCACTTGATAGCCGACTGCAACGTCTGGCTGCTGTGCTGCCACCGTACGTTCCTTCGAACACGCCTTGCACGGCGGGAGAGCCGAAAGCACTTCTGCGCGCACCGTGAGCCAGCTCTAAAAGACGATTAATTATTAATAACAGAGGAAACAGAGGAATGAAATGAGAACATAGCTTAGTGTTTTTATAGTCAATTTAGTACTTAAGTCGTTATAAATTATGGGAAATTTGATTGAGAACAACAGAAATAGAAAATTTAAGAGAGAATATTTATCCATAATATATTATTTTTCAAATAATTTTTTTAAATTATTTTCTAAAGACAATCATATGAAATCCCTGTACAGTAATGTAAGGTACTTTCGCAGCCTAAATCCTTTTAGAAATTAAAAGTTCCAAATTTAAATGGTATACAAATGCAAATATCACAGATAAGGTACCACAGAAAATAAACCTTGTTTGCTATATAAATGAATATCCCAGATAAATATATAAATATATTAAAACATTAAATATTTATGAATGTAAATTCATACATCTGAAATAAACAGATGATCCATAAGTCTAAGAAAAATAATTTACTAATAAATTCTTTCGCAAACTACATTTACAAAGAACACATAATACATTAAAAGAGAATTCTAGTTTTAGTATTTTGGATGGAGAAATATTTTAATCCTTTATTGTAGGTATGTCATCATTTAGATATATGAGTTATTTTAATCACGTAAACTGTACAAAATTACAGTGTAAATTGTAGGATGTTGAATTAATAGTTTGTTGACAAAGTTCTAAATGATAAAATATTAAAAAATTCAAAATATTTGAATATTTCTCTAGCGAATATCAATTCCTTATCGACAACGAAACTACGAGAGACTAAAATAAACTTGAGCTAAATGATATTGAAAAAAGGGAAGGGATTAGCTACGGACATATGTAACGAATTTTCTGAGCATTTACTGGTTTTGAATTCAGAAAAATATTAAAATTTCACATTAAAATATGTTTATAAATGTATCTTGCCCTCATAATTTCAGTGTTTCTCTATAGTACTTCCTTGTTCGGGTAAACAGTTTCAGAAACATGGAATAGTACTGTATATTGGTACTTATGTCCAATGACTGGGTTCTAAGTTAATAAATGTTATCCAACTACCATCTTGGATTTATGAGGTCACTGCCTTCATTTTAGATGACCTGGACCATGACCTAAAATGACTTTGAACACGCTGCTAACTTGGATTCAAGAACTTTACGCAATTTGGTATTTCCCCATTTTTTTTTCTTCTGTTAGATGGTGCTATCATGTTTATGTGGTTTCTTCCTACATTGAATTTGTATCCCTCTATCTAATGCACGTTATATCAATTAATCCAGTTCTTGCCAGTGTGGTTATAAACCTATAGGCATACTGTAATAAAAATATTATACAAAACACAATTAATTCGAAAAATTACCTGTCAAACCTGTGGCATGGATAAGAGATGTTTTGGAGTTCGCTGTCATAACTGAGACAGTTATTACACTTTTGAAACAATTAAGTTATAAATTCTAAAATAACACATATCTACAATTCTAAATTTTTTATATGAATAGTAAATATCAGTGCCTTTTGGCGGCCACAATGTTTTAAATTAAATGCACGATAGTACGAGCGTAATTATAGCATATTGCATACCTCTGCTGCTAGAATAAACTATATCCATATTTGTTTTTAATACTTTTCTCGGAGCCTTATTGTAACAGTATTGCTCAAGTTGTCCGCTAGAATACTCTGCTCTAATATTAGTTAAAAATTTAACTCCTCAAGTGCACTAGCTTCAATCACCAGGTATTCAATTATTAAATTGTAGGTTATATTTTCGGTTCATTGGCTGTCTTCTTAAATATCTTTTGAAATCACCCACACAATTAAGAAAAGTTTTTAAAATTTATTACAAAACTATTTCTTTATATTACTTTTTTTTCGTTTTATTTAATTCAAAGATGCACCAGCATCATTATTAAAAAAAAACTTTTTTTAATACTCCGAAATTACATACTATTTTAAACATTCTAATGCATTATATTAAAATTATTATTTAAAACTAAAATAACAGTTAATTTTACGGTATCTTTTTATTATCTTGTTAAACAAAATACTATTTCAAGAAACATTAAAAAAAGGTAATAAATAATTTGTTGGTGGAACTGTATCCATAATAAATTTAATGCATATGCAATGTAGTTGTAATAAATGACCTGTTACGAAATAACTTTATTAAACTTTAGTAGTTGATATATAATAGTGGCTGCTGTTCCTAAGAGTCTGAATGAGTATCTGGAGTCATGGTGTCCGCCATAATTGATTGTGATATCTGTCCGTCATTTTTAATGACTTTAACCTTGACTCCGGAAGCAAACTTGGATTCTATAAATGTCCACGATTTTGAATACCACCATCCTAAATTCTAGAAATTTCCGGCATCTTGGATTATAGAACATCCGGCCATGTATGATGATGTCATTAAACCTGATCTTGCCCAGCATCCTGAAACTATGAGCAAATAATCTTTAAAATTTGTTAGGATCATAAAAAAAACTGTCAGAAAATTATAAAACTATTTTAAAAACAATATCACTTACATTATCCAGTATTAAAAACTCTATTAGAACACAACGAGTGTAAATTTAAATATAGTAGTATGTATTGGCCGGTCCGGGGACAGGGTTCAGGGTGTGGTGGTGGTGGTGGCGAGTTCTGCATTGGAACCGCCATCTTGGATTGTGGCATCACGGAGGCCAACTTGGATTACCGTGACCATGACCTTTAACCTTGACCTTGACGGCCATATTGGATCCGCCATCTTGGATCCACCATCTTTAAATCAAGAGTCCCACTCACTCATGATGAAATTTTCGTCATGGGTGCTATATTCTGTTCCGCTGGAGGCCATCATCTTGGATACCGTCGACTTTGTTTCTACTGTTTGTTCCTAGAGAGCGCCAGCATCGCTCTGTCTCATCACACAAGGTCAATGTTCCATTATCTACCAGAGCTATTATGGTCCTTAACTATATATTAAATTTAATTTTTTATGGAAAATACATTGGCAGCGCTGTGATTCGAAACATCTGAGCTCTGACCTTTATGTTGGAAAACATACACCTTTGACCGCACGGCCATTGAGACATTTACCAGACTGAGAATTAAATAAGGTATATATAAAAATAACATGCATATTCGGACTTGTAATTTTTTTTTTAATTTGAAGTAATAATATCATCTCATGTTCGAGTCAGAACCACAATCTTGTATTAAGACGTAACTGTTGCAATTATCGTTACGGCCACCATTTTGAAAATCCGTAATTTTAATGATAGAAATTCAAAAAAACTTTCAAAAAAAATTAAAAATTGCCTATTTCAAATGTTTAAATACGTACCTATTCAATTCCAGTCCTCGGTTAGATTCCCGGTGAGAGTAAACCCGTAATTTACTAACATATTTGAAAAATTCTCAATAAATAGTAATAATAATGTATTATGCCACACCCGACAATTTAAATTATGACACCACTTTGGCAATAACTGTTACAGACGCCATCTTGATTTTTATTTACTATCCGATTTTAATGAAAAAATTTTAAAATTCATAAAAAAATTAACAACCAAATTTTAATAAAATCTTCAAAAACACTGTTGCATATATTGTTACACCCCGCCATCTTGGATCCTAAGATCGTTGCTTATTACATTACATCGACCATCTCGATTCAGAATGATGTTAACATTTTACTTTACATTATGTCTACCATATTGGATCCTAGATTGTGGCACTTTTCGTTATGGCTGCCATATTGAAAATCCGTAATTCTTATGGTAGAAATTTGGGAAAAAATTAAAAAATTATAAAACAATTGTAATTAAACCAATCTTAATAAAATAATATTTAAAAACATGCATCACAGAGTCCTGGGTTTAAATCCGGTAAGTGCAAAAATAAAATTCGATAGATCCTTCCTATATGGAAGCCACCGGCAGACGGACCTCCCACCACTAATGTCAAGATATATATCATCAGCTGGTATGCGTCATGTCTGCCATATTGTTTTCGTCTGCTGGATGCCTCCATCTTGTTTTCGTCTGCTAGAGTGCATCACCATCATATTAGTTAAAATTTAACCTGCTAGAATGCAGTAATCATTCATTTATTATTACTGTGGCACCCGCCATCTTGACATAAGGGTGCCATCTTGTAAATCTGTAATTATTTAGCTATAAATTAGGGAAGAATTCCAAAATTCTCCAAAAAAACTTGCAATTAATAGACGGAATGATTCTATCGATTACTGTCCTTGGTTCGATCCCTGGACGATACAAAAAAAATTAATTTTATTTAAAAATAATAATTTCAATAAATCATGTGCAAAACCTTAAAAGAGGCTTAAAATCCTCTACTACCAGCCTCCAGTAAGCTGTTACGATCGCCTTATTGGAAATGTGTATTTATTATGCCCATAAATTTGGGAAAAATTCGACAATTCATAGAAAAATCACTCATTTATTTACATATTGAATCGATAGATTCCTGTCCTTGGTTTGATTCTCGGTCAGTGACAAGTGTAACTAAATATTTTAATAAATGTTATATTCTGTTTTCCATTACCTTTCGAGAAGTTTATTAATCATTTACTCTACAAAAAAAACCAAGACAATATACCTGTTCCACGAATTAAATACGTTGTCAATAAGCCTAACATGAAAGTCTGGTTTTTCGATACTTAGAATAACCTCTAACTCGTTCATGTACAAAGCCATACATACATATAGACCAAGCGTCTGCGGACCGCGATACCGCGTCATGCATAATGTCAGACATATAGACCAGTCATTTCCGAAACGCATGACCTTCTTTGACGTCAGCTAATTATATTAAATTAAACCAACGTAACATGTTTTACGCTTACAAGAAGACCAAGAATCCCTGAAAAATTGTTTTTTCAAGACAAAGAGGTTTTTGACTAGTAAACATTCAGAGATACTACAGATTAAAATACGCGCGTTTAACGAAACGTCACACATTCAACAAAAGAACACACCGAACATACAGTACACACAGTACACACAGGAAACAGAATGAACACACAGTCACAAAGTACACACTGGAAACGGAATGAACACACAGTACACTTAGTAGACAAGGAATGAACACACACACAGTATCGAGACCACATGCTGAGTTATAAATCAGAATACAATAAATAAAACATTACATTTTTGTTATTTAAATGAGGTATTTATTTTATTTCTCAACATTATACAAATGCAGGAAAAACAAGTCATTATTGTATGTAGCCAGCCTCCTTCAGTTCTTTGAGTATGAAGGATATTTCTTTGATGCACAAAGAGAGGCATGTAGAAGTCTTAGCCGGTCAACTACTATGTTTGGATCTTTCCATGATGTGTAATCAATCTCTTCTGCTACCATCTTCCTTTTATGTTTATTATAAATACTTTTAATATCACTATCGTCCCAGAGATCATAATATGCTTTATAAGATTTATTTATTATAACACGTCGTTTCCCTGTCCAGACAACCACCACCACTACCAGAGATTAAATATTAATACAAACAGTTAGATGTCATGACAACCATTATGAATTATCCATCCTGGTTTCCATTTTCGTTTCCTAGAGTGCACTGCCGTCATATTAGTTTATATTTTACCTGTCAGAGTGCTGTAACATTCATTATTAGATCGTCAGCTTTTGTATATTTGGCCATCTTGGATTACGTCATTTTTGCCATCTTGCAAATCCTTAAATAACAACCTTAAAATCATGAAAACCCAAAAATGATTAAAAATGCTATGTTACCAATTGTCGTCGTAAAGTTAGATTCTCGTTCAATGCAAAAATTGTATTGTGCTTAAAGGTATTTATTAATATTGTTTCCATTAAATGTTTTCAATGTCCCCAATATTGCATAAAAGTCCCCTTACCAGTTACTAGTAAGGAACGGATGTCATATTTGACAGCCATATGTAAAATTTATATAATAAAGCAAATGTGTCGGAAAATATCCTAAAATAATTAACAATTGGTGTTATATATATATATATATATATATATATATGTATAGACTAGAAGAACCTGGTAAACGTTGTCGTGCCAGTGTTTATTTATTTTAACTCTGTATTTCTAGAATATTTTAAGCGTTTTAGAAAACATCATTTAAAAAAAGAATACTCATATAGGTGAGATTATTTTTACTATATTGGTAGAAATTGCTGATAAATTCCTTACATTTCTTTATTAATAGTTGGAGCAGAGGCTATGATCTGGTTAGTTTTCAGGCATACTTCTCGCGCTTCAGTAGCTTAGCAGCTCTACTGGTTTAACGGTTGCCACGCATTTCTGGTTGATCTTCCAATGTTCGAATTTTTGTGTGGCATTTCAAATATTTTCCAATATTTAATGTTTATTTACAGATGAGACGTCCAAAGATAGTTTACATAAAATTCGTTTGCTTATAAACAAAAGAATAATGGTTATTCATATCGATGTCCAGCAGTCCAATGATAATCGACGCAAAAGTCATGTTATAATTAACCAGAGAATAATGGTTATTCAAATCGGTGTCCAGTACTTCAAATGGTAATGGTTTTCCATTTTAAACTTACTAACCAATTACTTATCACAGTCGCAATCACTATTTGTTATTATTGAGGATTAAGGGTAGTAAATATTACAATATAGCAATTTGTTATGGCGATCGGTTTAATGGGAAATAAGTGGATACACTTTAATACCATCTAGCGGCGAGGTAAAAAAATGTTAGCATAAAAACTTTCTCCATGAAAAAACACTTCGACGTGCCAATTTTCATGGTGATCGGTCAAAATGTGTCGGAGTTCATCGACGTAATACATATAAATAAATAAATATATATATATATATATGGATTGACATATTAGACTTCCAAAAATACTTTAGCTACGTGTGACACAAAAATATTTAATGTTTATTGACAGATAAAACGTCCAATGATATTGCGTGTGATACAAATGTAGTTGCCTAAAATTAAAAGAATAATAGTTATTCATAGCTGCAGTACACGGTGTTGCCCGGAAAGAACACAGGTTGATAGCACTATAATGACAGTGTGATGGACATAGAGAAATGACACACATATACTGTTTGTATGTCTATGACCTATGATTTTCTGTTTACCCATGGCGATCGGTTGAATGGTATAGAAATTGATGCGCTGCAGAATCTATTATAAAAGTTAAATTAAAATGGATATCGCGAAAATATTCTTCGTGCTCAAATATTTATGTTTACCAATTTTCACCGTGATCGATTGAATGGTTTAGCAGTTGATGCGCTGCAGCGCTATCTAGCGGAGAGTTAGAAAAAACATGGATAGCATAAAAATCTTCTTCTTGAAAAAACTCTTATATTTGCCAACTTGCATGGCGATCGGTCAAACGGTGTCCGAGTTTATCGACATCATACATACTAACAAACATTCAATTATTTTTTTATTTATTTATTTATTATTTATTTATTTATTATTATTTGAGTGCCTACCAACAGTCAAAGCCTTTAACAGGTAGGCACTTAACAAATATTACATAAAGAAACAACAATAACATACACAAAACACAATGATAAACACAACAATAAAAATGGGACAACACAAACATAAACACATGACAAAGGACCCTTATAAGATTAAGTAGCTAAATTTGTCAAATTTAAATTAATTCTTATCAATGAAATAACAATAAAACATTATTTACATCAGAAGTTATCATAACTGCAAGAAAATTAAGAATTCAAAATATCTTTCATAGAGAATTTTGCCCTTTGGAAAGGGTCTAAATCTTTCAAAATATCATTACAATTATCAGTACACAGTTTTGATAGCTCATTTTTTATGTGATACGTTCGAAAGGGTCGCATTGTTCTATGATTGAATGAAGGAACTCGAAGACCAATTTTGTTTAATATTTCAGTGCTGTGGTAAACATTTATAAAACAATTTATTACAAAAACAGTATCAGAAACTTTCCTTCTAAACTGCAGTGTATGCGTGTTCAGGGTTTCAAGGATTAGATCGTAGTTAAAATTCTCTGAATTATCATCTATTAAATGTTTGTTATAAATGTATCTGAACAATTTCTTTTGTATATTTTCAAGTCTATTTGAGTCAGTGGTAGTTATAGAGTTCCAGATGACAGAGCCATACTCTAATCTCGATCTTACTAAGGTAAAATAAAGACTAATTATAGAATGAAGAGAGCTAGCCAAATAAGTTAAATATTTTATAAGCCCAATTATTTTGTTGCACTTGCAATTAAATTATCCACGTGGTGATGAAAGTAAAATTTTGAATCTAAGAGAATACCTAGATCACGCATACAATAAGTTCTCTGTATCATGTTGTTGTTTATTACATAGTTAAAATTTTCTGTATATATTTTCCTAGAATATGATATTATTTTAATCTTCTTAAGATTTAATTTCATTCCGTTAGTTTGACACCACTTAGTTACATTATTTATATCTTCTTGCAACAATAAACAATCACTTGGTGTTCTAATGGTACTATATATTTTTAGATCATCCGCATAGAGCAAAGCTCTCGAATGCTGAATAACATTAACTATGTCGTTTATAAAAATTACAAATAAGTAAGGTGATAAGGTTCCACCCTGAGGAACACCAGACGATGCATTAAAAGATGAAGATAAAGTGCTACAAATACGAACAGCAAAGGATCTTTCATTTAGATAGTTACAGAACCAATTAGTGTAGGAGGAATTCAAACCAAAACTAGTTAATTTATCTACAATTAGAGAGTGCTTGCATGTATCAAATGCTTTACTTAAATCGAAATATATAGCATCCACTTGTTTGCGGGATAAAATTTCGCCGTACGTATAATTAACAAACGCAAATAAATTTGTGATCGTAGTTTTACCAGGTACAAAACCGTGTTGACTATCCGCTATTAAATGGGATGTATGAAAAGAAATATGTTTATGTATAATTTTTTCAAAAACTTTAGAAAAGCCACATAAAAGTGATATCGGTCTATAATTAGTAACTAATTGTCTATCACCTTTTTTTAATACTGGGACAACAATAGCTTGTTTCCATAATTTTGGATAAATTCCAGAAGTCAGACTTTTATTGAAAATGTGAGCTAGTATAGGTGCTAATATCTCCTTGCAGCCTTTAATAATAAAGTTGGGAATACCATCTACTCCTGCTGATTTGGTTGATTTTAGACATTTAATAGCCCAAAGAACGTGGCTGATTGTAATGATAGGTGGCATTAATATATATATATATATATATATATATATATATATATATATATATATATATATATATAAGGTACTTGCGGGTAATAAGGCCTACCTAAGGGGGAATGACTATAAAATAAAACATATAGCAGATAATCAGTATGTTTAAGTAACAATAAGTACTACATTATTTTAGTAAGAAATGTAAAATGGAACATTGTGAATTCTCCATGAAACGAAATAAAATTAGCACATTTGCAAACACAATGCAAATAGGCCTTATTATACTATGGTAGGGTAATAAGGCCTATAGCTATACCATGTAAATACATACAAATCAGTAACTTTATTTGGTGCAAATATGTCAAAAATGAGTCCTATAGTAAATTCAAAATGAAATTCAACATAAACATGATAATTTTGTCCCACCTAACAGCAATTTGCACTTGCACACTCAAATGCATCATAATCTTCTGCTGTTAATCCTATGCACTCTTCATGATACCACTTGTCGCAAATGAGGCACTGGCGCATATCAGCCACCCTACCATCCTGTTTTCATTAAAGTAACATCATTCTTGCTAGTGTCCGATTTTACAGATTTGTATTTTGTATTATTTCTCTCAAAAATCTCTTTTGTGACTGGTATTCCTCTGTAATTTATGGATTTTTTCCGTATTAACGGTGTTTTCTCCATTGTCTTGATAGGTGTTGGCATGAGTTCATTAAAACTATTATTTTGTTCTTGCAGTTGTGAGAGGGGTACATCGCCGTCGTCATCATCATCATCATCAGTATCAGAAGCAATAACAAGGTGCGAAAAGCTTCCAATCAGCTTGACTGATGTTTCATTGAGCTGAACTTGTGCTGCAGAGGTAGATGCTGATGAAAGGAAACATCTTCTACGTGGTATTTTGTTATGGGTATCTGAAGTCTTCTGGTCTGTTCCTGATGTCAACGATCTCTGGGAGTTGGAAGGCAGCATCGGTTAGTTGTCAGTAGCATCCAGTGCCAGTCGCACAGGATCTTCTGTCAAGATGTATGGAGCAAAAGCTGTTTCCGGGATTGCTGTAGAATCCAAAGAAAACAGGCCAGTTGCCTTGAAGCCACTTGTAATGTTCTTGTGTGTCATACATTTGGACCAGAAATTCGATAGAATGACATTAAATCGTGCTTTCGTGAGTTGCTTGTGTTGATTCTGGTCCAAAAATGACCAGACTGCGGCATCCCAGTGGTGTTCAAAAGATCAATATATCTATCTGTAGACCAGATGACGCAGGTTCGGTGGTGTCACAGGCAGGCCTATGTCTGCATATCTGATAATTCTACTTACCAGATCAGCTTCTTGATTTTCGGTGAAGATAGATTTTCGTCCCAGAGATTTCTTCATACTTTCACTCTTGAGATGATTTCTAATCGTTCTTCTAGGGATGTTTTACTTCTCTGCGGCCGCATACGTACTTAGAGATCTCCTTTGCACGACACTAACTGCAGCCGTAAGATTGTCTTCCTGACCATTCTGCTCTTTTGGGCGGCATCGTGGTCGATGTCTCTGCGCATAAAGCAAATTCCAATAATTGCACACATGTCCCATTTTAAATAAGCACAGCATAATGCTGCTTCCCAAATGTTGTAAATACACAGTGATTAAAAAGATTTTAAAAAGGTTTTAGAGTGCATTTATATTGTTAGCATGTGTTACTACCATTTATTATAAATAAAACATAACTTTTTAACAGCCTTTCTTGCTCCTCAAAAAGTTTCACATATAATTAGGTTTTATTGTTTATTACGTGACAATTTAAGCATGCTCCATTGCACTTTAGAATTTGATCACCAAATAGTAATGTTTAATTAACATCCTTGTATAATAACAAAAACAATGAAAATTATTCAGTCAACATTTAGTAAGAAAGTACAGTATGTTGAAGGGCAAAAAATGTGAAAACGTATAATGTAACCATTCATTGGAAAAAGTATTATTTTAAGAAAAAATATAGTTTTAAGAAATGCTAATACTGATCAAATCATAGATAAAGAGTCATTTTAGTAAATTTTATTTTAAATAGAAGTTCTCATCACAACTGAGAAACAAAAGTAAATTAGTTAAAAATTTGTTTGCCCCTACTCGACTTGAACCCATGATCTCTAGCCATGGAGTACTTTTACTATAGTCATAAGGTTTCATTGATATTGCAGATGCTGGTGTAATGCCATAGTATATTGACAAAAGTATTTCAACATCATCGTAAATGCAAACAGAGGACAAAACCTATCCGGAGGGTAATAAGGCCTATCGATTATTTTGATAGGCCTTAATACCCACCTACCTTCTTATTTAAAAACAGACCTTTTAGAAATCCTAACAGCATCAAAACCTTATTCAAACAACTTGGTTCGTAAAGAGCATGAACTGGGGAAAATATAGAGCATACATTTACATAGTTTAATGTTACTGTACTAAAATTACTTACGATTGTTTCTGACGGATATTTGTTACACTCGCTGCACAACCTTCTTCTGTACAAACTGGCGCGCCACTGGTGACTGGGAGCGGGGTCACGACAGTCCGCGTGCAGGTTACAACTTGTCTGCGCCCAATGAGTGTATTCCAGGAGCTAGCAGGCATTCAGACATTCCCAATACATTTTTATCGATCGTAGGCCTTATTACCCGACAGGCCTTATTACCCGACAGGCCTTATTACCCGCAGGTACCTTATATATATATATATATATATATATATATATATATATATAAAACTTAAACTATTTCAGTTCTTGATTCTATCCATGTCTTTGAAAAAACCTAATTTATGCTTGAAATAGCTACTCTGTTAAGTTAATTTTCCACGTTCAATTTTGACGAGCATTTTATCATCCTCGAGATAAACGACTTTATATAAGATAACTAGCCAAATTATTTAATCAGGTGCTATAATTACTCCTATTACGATTGGTGTATTCAGTGCGCCTTCGAAAACTAGAGTACCAATCACAAGCAGATAAGGCGATGGCCTTTTAAGACACTTAGCATATCTTTCAATCAAGATATGATCAATATATATCATAAAAGACGAGATCTCTGAACAGCCAGGCCTACAGTACTGACCCGCCTTGACATGCTTTACGATTACTTTAAGTTTTATTTCAAGTATATAGACTAAGTATCTTCATATAACACCACAAATATACAAGGAAAAATAAAGATATTGCATTAATCGTATTAGAACCAATATACATATAGGGAGAACACTCACCTTGCTTTATGCCGAATACCGGTCCGAAGAAATACATACATTGAACTCTACTTTTTCATTGTATGAAATACATTCCGACATGTTTATGTACAATGATATTCGTATAGGTCAAGTATTTTTGGACCACGAGACCAGGTCATATACAATGTCAGTCATATAGACCAGACATTTCCGAACCTCAAGAACTTCTTCGTCGACAGCTAATATAACATATTTCGAGCAGTCAAGACAATTGTATCAAACTGTAAGACTTAAAGTATCAATAAAATAATTACAAGCATTTAAACTAATGGAACATCTTTTACACATTTAAAGAACTAGGAAATCCTTAAAGTTGTTTTATCAAGGCCAAGAGTTTTTGAACCAGTAAATATTCAGAGCTACTACAGATTTTACTACGCACATTTAACAAAACGAGACACATTTAACAAAAGAAAAGAACACATAGTACACACACTGAGCACACAGTACACACACTGGACACAGTAGACACACCGTACACAGAGTAGACACACTGGACACACAGTATACACTTGACACACAATGGACAGAGTACACAGAGTTAACATTGGACACACAGTACAAACAGGAAATGCAATGTTCACACAGTCACACACACAGGGCATGCAATTAACAAACTTTAAATACACACACACCAAACGCGTAATGAACACGCAATGTTTACACCGAACACGCAATGTACACACACGACACGCTTTTGACTAAAAGTAAGTACATTTTGATGATTATTCAACTTTGGTTCAACGATATCATAAGTAGGATAGATCTTATCGGTAGCATACAATAATACAGTCTTTACTATGGACATTTAACGAAAAGGACGTAAATTTTCATTAACATTAAACTCAGTAGAATGTCTTTGCTAATTTACGATATTATAGAATGCCTCCAACAGTATTTTGGCTCCAATAGTCTTTGGCTTCAAAAACGTCTTTGACCCCAACAGTCTATCACCCCAAACATCAAGGGCTCCAAGAGTATTTGGCTCCGAAAAAATCTCTTTTGTCTCCAACAGTCATGGGCTCCAAAAGTATTTGGCTCCAGCTGTCTTGGGCCCCAGATGTCATAGGCCTAGCTGCTATTTGCATACGAGACTAGGAGGCTACGAATGTACGAGACTTCATGACTACAAGACTACAAGACTTTAAATGGCAACAAGGCTACATGGCTACATGGCTACAAGTCTAGGAGACTACAAGACTACTTGGCTCTAACTGTCTTTGACTTCATTCAGCTGAGAGAGTTAATTTATCTCATGCAAAAGAAATTGTTCTAACTAGTCCCAATTTTTGCCAACATATGTCACCACATGTTCTGTTGAGTTAAAACTATTTATTAATTTTATGTGGGATGCGGGTTGCTCACTGACGATTGCAATAGAGAAAGGCTTCGCTAGACATCAAGAAGAAGGAATTTTGTCTTGCATGACAGAGCTTCTCAGCTATCTCAAGGCATATTATTTGACAAAGTAATGGAGGTTTTTGTTTGAATTCCACTCGATAAAAATATTTTATGTGATAATTTGATAGCACAAAGTAAAAAATTAAATGTAATTCTGAATAAAAATGCGTGACTCATTAAGTAAGTAAAAGAAAAATTTCGTGCAGATTTTGATTTCTCAGAAATAACCAGAAGCTCTCGGAAAACATCAGCAAAAGTCTCGTCAGAAATAATGAGCACACGAAGTTTAATACAATGGTAGGTAATGGAACATTGACCTTATGTGATGAGACAGTGACGCTGGCACTCTCTAGGAGTAAACAGCAGAATCAAAGATGTCGGTGTCCAAGATGACGGCCTCCATCGGTACAGAAAAAAAACAAAATAGTGGACATGTCGTCATCCAATATGGTGGACCTCCAGCAGACAAAAACAAAATGGCGGACATTATATCAGAATCGAAAAAAGCTTTGAATTCAAATACAAGATACCATGCATGATATTAGAATTGTATATGGCGACCATAATAAAAATTGCATATGGTGGCCATAAGGAAAAGGGCACTTACCAGTGGGGTCTCGTCAGGGCAAGCAAGGCAAGCAGTGCTTGCCCAGGCAGTTTCCAGACATTGAATTTTTTAAATAAAAATTTAATTAGAATAGTATTTTACTTTCGCTCGTGCAGTTAGGTGTATGTATTTTTTACACTATCTTTTTGGGACCCAATACTGTGCGCTGTGCGCTATAAGAAAAGAACTCGTTTACACACAAAACATGCTGTTTTAGAAGCGTTGCTAGGTTTAAAAGCGCTGGTAGGACCGCTTTCAGCAGGATGGCTGCCGCAGTAGTTTCCTTTTGGAAGGGGAGTGGCATGGTACAAAGGTTCGAGGAGGGGATTGGCTGTAAAAATACGTGATAGAAGCTATGAAGGTAACGCTTTCTTGCCGAACTGAAGCTAACATGGCCGAAGAAGACGGTGGAAATCTTCCGCCGACTTCGTCGGCTATGTCCGCTATAGTTCAGCACGGCAGGTGGCGAGGTGGCGTTTCAGTCTGCGGTCGTCTCTCGGGGCGTGCGCATCTCTCTCGCGGGCTGTAAGCTGGGAGTTCCCTGCGCCCTATTGGGTAACCGAAGGCTTGCACTGCGTGGGGGATTTGTGGGCGTACGGGAGGCGACCTAGCAGTGCCAACTGCTACCGACCGCGTCCCGCGGGTGGCGGATACGGGATCCCAGCCCGAGAGTTGCAATCTAGCTGGAGTGACTGTGAATAACCAATAGCAGTCCGCGGACCAATGGCCGGCATGTGGAGTCGTTATCACGGCTATCGGGGTGAAAGGTAGCCTGGATATAGCTCGGCGCGTGGCAGGAAGCAGTTCCGTCAGCGAAGGAACCGCAGGGGTGCTCGATGTGCTGAAAAAATGCTAAGTGTAGACGAACTGCGGGCTGGAACTTGCGGAGCTGTGGAATGCTGCGCGTGCAACGAAACTGAAATACATCGGAACTCTGAAGGAAGACATCAGGGACCTTCATCTGGGGCTATTGTAGGTCTGGCAGTAGTAGCCTCGAGCGGCGCGACCTTCAACCATCTCGGGGATTTTGGGCGGCGAGGTTGATTCCCACCCTGGCTTGAAAGGTACACTGCTGTTAACCTGAAGAAGGAATATGAAGATGGCGCAACGCCAGGCTGTCTTTCGCTCCGTGCGCCCGCAGTTTGAGCCGGTTTACTGGCTCGTCTGCCCACATCTGTCTTAACTGTGGCTGCCTGGGCAGCTGGGCTGGGCTGACGAGTGAAGTCGCCCGCCCCTGGGGGCGCATGCATCCCTGGCTAATAATAACCCAGAAGTACCCAACATTTAAATGCGTGCCGCAAGGCCCAAGCACCCAACTCCAGCATGGTTGATTTTTCTGCCCCTCCAACTCTTCTTACCTGGACCCTTCTTCCCTCTTGTCCAGTAGTTACCTGCTTGCTTAATGCATGTTAATTGATCCCCGCATTACCCGGCCCAGGGTTTTCCTGGGTCTATGTAGGTTTTACCTGGGTCACATTAGTTACCTTTTAAGCTAGGCGACCAATGGGGCGTCAGTCATGGCACCAATCGCAGCCATGGCTGGCCAGTAAACCCCAATAGCACACGATGCAAACGCCCTTGTCCTGGATCGTTAAAAACCCGCATGGTAGAGTATATAGGCTTCGGCCTGAGACACACTTAGGTCCTCCCCTAACCTGGACCCTCCCCTTACACACTTAGAATAATTTAGGCTATGAAAAAATTTAAGAAAAATCGTGGCGTTTCAGGAATGATTGACGTGCCAGTTTCTTGGTACACGTACCAGTTAACAGAGTTATTGATCACGTATGAAGATAATTTCTTTTGTGTTGGTACGAAAAATACCAAGATTTAATTCTTACTATTCTAGTACATTTTTATGAGGTTCTTCTCTTTATTTTAAGTACCTACTTTGCCATGTGTTGTCTGTTTATATATTTTGTACCATATATCGATGATACTACACTCCCAATTAGTATATAAGTAATGTAGAGTAGGTCTTTAACTATCAGAATAATGTAAGTCAAACATTATTTTTCAAAAATAATTTATAATGAAATTTTTTTTTCTACCTATGGAATAGTCAATGTTCAGTTAAGAAAACTACTTAAATAGCACCATTTTTTAACCTTGAAATCCATATTTTCCCGGGGGAGGGCCCCAGGACCCCCCCCCCCCCCCCCCCAAATCATGTTTTGGTGTGAACGGAGTTGTTGCTTCCCCTCATGTAAACCTCACGCCTCGCCACTGGCACTTACATTAATCCAAGATGATGGGTGAAACGAAAAGTGCAACTTTCTATAATCCAAGATGGTTGCCATAACGAAAAGTGCAACTCAGATGTCATACACGTCTAAGATGGTAGGCGTAACGAAAAGTGCAGCATTAGTGAACGGGGCACTCGTTTTAAAGATCCAAGATGGCGAAAAGTACGAGAAAACAAAATGGCAAATACAAAATCGCCACCGGGGTCAAGGTCTTAGATCAAGTTCAAGGTAATCCAAGATGGCCGCCGTGATGTCACAATCCACAGTGTGACTCCCGGTTCCGGCTCCACAAGCCTGAAGCCTGTTTCTGTATGCCCTATTCTACACTACTTGCCATAGTAACTGAATTCAGAATTTTTACCCTGGCATTCTTGCGGGGAAAGAGGTGAGGGGTAAAAAATAGTTTTTTTAAAGTAATATCATGCAAACTAAGAATCAACTAATACGTTGGATAGCAAATTTTATGTCTGTACTCTATTTCAAATAAAGATGAGTTTTTATAAAATATCCTTAAATAATGGGAATATTTGTATTAAAGTTAAATTATTTTACTATTCTAAGCATTGATTTAATCACAGTAATTAAAAATTGTTTGTGTAAGTGATTGCATGAACACAGTTTAAATGAAATAAGTGTGTGTGTTTAAGTTTGATTTAAATTGTTTACCCCATAAAATGAAAAGTATGTCTTTTTACATCAAGGTAAAATACATACTCGAACACACCAAAACCTAAGTTTTCAAATCAGATACTTGATTTAAACAAAAAATTTAAAAGGCCTTGTCATACACACTTGAAAAAAAATTCTTAAACAGGTTTGTTGTGAAATAAATATTTTATGCACCTAATAAAGTTTTCGTATATTTATTTAATAAAAATGTTTGGAATTAATCACATAGTTTTCTTTGATTTTTAAGATTTTAGAAAAACTTGTAAATGGCGTAAGCTAGTAAAAATATTTAAAAAATAATGTTAAAACGACTCGCGTGCCACCTATTTCCTGCATCACACACGAACTTAAATGAATTGAAACTGTTTGTTCTTGATTCAGTTAAATTCTGTGAATTGTCGCTGTTTTTATTTGATTAATTTACATACTGTAAAGCATACGCTCTCATACACCGAAAACACATGAACTGCCGCTTAAATGAATACACATATTTGTTAAAATGATTCGCGCACCACCGGTTGTAAAAATTATTTTACTAACTCAGAAACCATCGCGGGCTTGAGCATAACAACTCAGCAAATTTCATCGCAATCGGATTGGTATAGGAACGCACATGGGACAAACAAACAGACATATACATAACATATATATAAAAAAAATTCCTTTATATAACTTTGATTGGTTTTACAATCCAAATGCTAACGAGTTGACTTTAAGTGCAGAACAAAAACCCGCTTAATGGACTAATACCTCCGCAGAAACAACTCGCTCGCCACCTTTCATACGTTATCTTACCTAGTTTCTCCTGTTTCAATGATCATGTGTGCAAAATTTCTTAGAGATCAGATGAACGATGCGTAAACGATTAAATGGCGAAATATCATAAAGAATAATTAAATTCTGCTTTAAGGGTTAACTTTATTGAAATCTCAGTTAGAGTGTCTTAATCCTGTTTCAAAGGTCAAGTGTGCAAAGTTTCATCGGAATCGTATGAAATATGGGACACACCAAAAAACAAACATTTATTTATATATAAAGGTATATAAAATACTTAGTGAAATAAATGAAATCATGCAAGAGGACATGCATGATGCACATATTCGCGGGGCTGTTGGATTTTTTTCTTATCACTGCAATATGTTTCATACGTTTCCAGAACGCAATAAAAGCGTATGATCGTAGTGTATCAAGTATGTCCAGCGCCAGGTTACAGTGTGAGGAGCCAAGGAGGTGACTGCCATCTTGGATTGTGACATAATTGCGGCCATTTTGTATGAGCTTAACCTTTAACTTTGAACTTCAAAATTGAACAAAAACTTTTGCTGCAAGTAAACAAGAATACTGAAAACGTTCTTTGAATGATTCTTGTAATGCGAAAGATTGATTAAATAATTGGTTGTCTGTAAAGTTGGTTTACGGACGATAGTTTAACGTGACAAAGTCATAACAAAACATTGATGAAATGATTGATCCAGAAGAAAAGGAAATATATTTGGCCTGAGACTCAGCCGTAATAGGTTTTGCCAACCAAACCATTTAGGGATTAAAAATATTATATTATTTTGGGAAGAATTTTATTTTAATTTTTCTCTATCTTTTCTATGATAAAATATACCTCTGCATACTTATATGAATAAAATTGAATAATTTTTATTTAATTATTACTATTTTGTATGGATACAAAGGAGTGAAATGAAATGTACAATTTAATTAATAAATTTATTCTTATTTGCATTCATTATCCAAATATATTTATTACTTTTAAAATGTTACGTGCGCCGTATTTATTTTTACAAGTACAAAAAAAATATTTCGGACCTGCCGGGATTCGAACCGATAACCTTACGACGAGAAAATAGCGCCGCTGACCGCTCAGCCACAAGGCAATTTTAAATACTAGCTAAACCCGGCCACGCTTTGCTGTGGCACAGTTTAATATTAAATCATAGTTTAATTTAATATTTTACTGTGCATGGCTGTGGAATGTAATAGAAGAAATAAAAATGTGTTTAGCTTAAATATTTTTATTGTAAAGCTAATTGAAGGACTACATTCCTTGTTTTCCCATTTTTTGCATAAACATATAGATCAGATGGTTTACCGACTCTGGAGCACCCGACATATAACTGTCCATGAGAGAAGCATTCATTTTCTAAATTCAAACCGCACACTTGCAAAGATTGTCCTTGTGCTTTATTGATGGTCATAGCGAACGCAAGGCGTATTGGAAATTGAAGTCGTTTGAACTCGAACGCCATATCTGTCGGAATAAGTGGCATTCGTGGAAGTAATACGTCTTCACCTTTATGAAGTCCAATCAAAATTGTTGCTTCAATAAGATTATCCATTAATTTTTTAACTACTAATCGTGTACCATTACATAATTAAGGCTGACAGATATTTCGAAGCAATATAATTGGCACACCAATTTTCAAATTCAAAATATGTGGTGGTAATCCTGGAACATCGAGTGAATTGAGAAATTCCGTTGGAAAGTTCACTGCTTCATTTTGGTGCACTACTGAATCAATAGATTTGTATGTCATTGTTTCACCTTCGATTCTGTTTATAAGACTATTGTTCATATCGTGTACGTCAACATTTTTAGCCGCTAGAATGGCTCTTTCGCTCAACCATGCATGATTTTTGAATTTTGTTTCGATGTTTTGGAATACCTTGTCTACTAATTCCTCTTTTGAATCTACGATGTTGCATAAATCAGATGATAAGCTGATTTTTCCTGTTTCTGGATTTGTAGGTACAGTGCCGTTACCAACTTCAATTAATTGTCTTGAAAATATGACTGCTGTTGGATCGTTCTGAAGTTTAACTCGCATATTCGTGGTTAAATGCATTTTTACTGTGCTCCAAAAATTGGAATATTTTTTAATTTAAACGTATTTTTATCAATAGAGTCGAAAGAATATACTTTCAAATTAAATAAAGTTTTTTATTCTTTCTTGAAATATATATATATATATATATATTTGTGTAAATTATAGTCGTCAAGGCACAATGGTCGAGTAGGCAGTCCGCCCCGTGCTCGCGTGGTGAGCGGACGTGTGCGACGCGACGTGTCTCGTGCGCTGTTACTCTCCTGGTTTAGTGCGAGAGCGAGTTAAGTGTCGTGCGGCTTACACGTAACGTATTCTAAAGGCTTCTTACTGACTTTCGCAGGACCATCATGGCGACTTGCCAACCGACCCCACGAGTGAATACCCTTTGCGTGAAGTGTCAAACCAAACCGCTCGCGTTGGACTTACTCCGATGGCTCGACGAGACCCTTGGGCTGCAGGATGACGAAGTGATTGCTGTACAGGTCGACGGACGCCAACGGTGCATCTTTGTGAAGTTGACATCACTACTACACTGCGAGAGGATCATCCGAGAGACCGGCGGAACGTCTCAGATACACGCAGCGAGCGGTGAGTCACTACAAGTAGACATAGAACTGGCGCTAGACAACCTGAAAACCGTCAGGGTCGTAAACATTCCCGTGGAAGTACCAAATGAACGGATTGTTTACTCGCTCACTCCGTACGGAAAGATACACACGTGCGTGGACGAAATGTGGGGGGTGTATCGCAAGTTCAAAGCCAAGACAGGGGTACGAATAGTGAAAATGGAACTCAATCAAAATATTCCCTCACAGCTGGTAGTCGATGGGCATCACGGGTTCGTAGTGTATGACGGACAACTCCAGACCTGCAGTCACTGCTCGCAGGCGGGACACCACCGCGCGGCCTGCCCCACTCTTCCGCGCGAGCGGTCGGGCGCGCCGCGCACGTGGGCGCAGACACTGCAGAGTGGCGCGCAGAGCAGTCGCTCGACAGAACCGCACGAAGTGCGGGACCGGCCCACCACCTCTGGGGCGAGCTTACATCCGCCGGCACAAACTCTGACGTCAGAAGACAGGGAGGAGAGGCCTTATGAGGCGGTCCCACTCAAAACTCTGCTGTCCACCATTACCGCATCACCTCTTGCTCCGACTCAACAGGACATGCCCGCCCCGGATATACGACTCGATACGCCCATTGACATGGAGGATGACGGAATGTCCGAATGCTCACAGGAGGCGCACTCCACCAACCCCCGCTCAGGCAAAAAGTCCGGTGGGCGTGAACGGCCCCCGAGCGGGCGCAAGGACAAAAAGGCCCGTCATGCGAGTCGCAGTCCAAGTCGCGACACCGCCCTACCCGACAGCCCGCGTTCACAACGTAAATATTCACTCCGCATTGCCCAACATGCGATCGAGCAAATCAAGGGGGGCGCGATCAGCATAACGGAACAGAGTGGGGGAGGGAATGACGTAGCTAGTAGCAAAGACGTAGCGGATGACTAGAGTTTTAACAATTGCCACTGTCAACATTTGTGCAATTGAAGCTCCTTTCAAATTTCATGCTTTACACAGCATTGTACGTGCACACGCTATCGACGTACTATTTTTACAAGAGTGTGCGCTAGAGCGGCTACCATATTTTGACCAATATAATGTGTACCCCAACATCGGCCCTCAAGGGAGAGGAACCATTGTTGTCACAAAGAACCATCTTGAACTCACGCACATCAGAGCGCACGCATCTGGGAGGATAATCTCTGGCACACTCATAGCGCTCAATCCCTCCAGCGCTACTGGCAGGAGCATTATCGGACAATGTGTGAATGTCTATGCCCCCTCTGGCTCTCAGCGTCGAACAGAATGCCAGGAATTTTTTCGCCAGGAAATCCTTCCATTTATAAGGAATGATGGCACGGGTCTTATTCTAGGTGGAGATTTCAATTGTATACTTACACCCAGTGATCACGTTGGTGGACACTACCCCATTAACACGGCACTGCATGAGCTCGTTACTGCCATTGATGTGGAGGACATGGTCGACATTCTTCAAGTACCCACACCACATTACACCTTTCATGCCTATTCATCTAGTTCGCGCCTAGACAGGTTTTATATGTCCCGCACGCATCGACACAACGCGCGATCATATGATGTGGTGCCAGTGGCTGTCACAGATCATTACATGGTCGTTTGTACTGTGGCTGCTCCGGAGGTTTCACCCACACCTGGGCGTAACTACTGGAGACTACAAACACGCTTGTTGGGTCAAACTGAAGTGGACAATGATTTTCATCGGCGCTGGTCTCATTGGTTGCGATGTAAACAGAGGTACGCGGACACAGCGGATTGGTGGGATGGCTGCGTCAAACCAGGTCTGGCCAAATTATTTAAGCACCATGGCGGGCGTTGTAGACGGGAGCAGGACTCCCTTCTCTATTTGCACGAGAGGGCCCTGCGGGAATTAAGTACGCATCCAACCGCAGTTACCAATCCGAGGGATCAAGCCCGTCGCCTTAAGGAACGGATCATCGCCATACACCGAGCGAACATGGAAAGTCGCATTGTATTCAATAACACCAAGAGTGCGCTACAGCAAGAAAGGCTTAGCATTCACTCCCTCATGCGAGATCGGAAGAGGCGTACACGAAGGCACATCAGCTCGGTTGTGGACGCGAATGGCACGGTCGTAAGGGATTCCACAACCATCCTCGCAGCATTTACAAGTAGTTACGAGGAACTCTATGCGGACCACGACATTGACTATGATGAAGGGACGTCATTCCTCGATGTGTATGACAGCAGCCTTGACGACATAGCACAGCACCATCTGGAGGCCGACCCAACTGACGAAGAGATCACACACATCGTTCGGAGGGCCCCAAAAACCAAATCCCCTGGTGTGGACGGTATCCCCTACGAATTCTACCAGCACTATTGGCCAACGATTCGAGAGGAATTTTGCGAAATGGCGCGCACGGTCATTCGACGAGGGCGTCTGTGCAGCACGCAAACAGAGGGAATCATTGTGCTCATACCCAAGGTACCACAGCCACGTGAAGTAGCCCACTATAGGCCTATCACGCTTCTGTGTGCTGACTACAAAATCATCGCACGGGTGTATGCCAATCGTATTAAATCAGCGCTGTCTGATGTCATCGGGCCGGACCAACATTGTATTGTGAAGGGGACGTCCATCACACATGGCACTTCTGCGCTCCGCGATGTGCAGCTCCTGGCGCGCACAACGCCGGGCGCTGTCGCCCTCCTGAACATTGATCTTGAGAAGGCCTTTGACCGGGTGCAATGGAACTTCCTCGACAGGGTGCTCGAGCACCTTTGCTTCCCTCCGACAGTTCGAGCTGTCCTACGCACGTTCCGTGAGAACCTAACCTCGAAGATGTCCATCAATGGTTGTTTTGGTGACAAATTTCCGATTCGCTCCTCTGTCCGACAAGGGTGCCCGCTCTCGATGGTACTTTTCGTCCTTTATATTGAGCCCCTTATAAGGAAATTTAACTCTACTCTCTCAGGACTGAGTATTCAAGGGAATCCTTTAACGTGCATTGGGTATGCAGATGATGTTACGGTCATTGTGCGTAGTGACCATGAACTCACGGCCGCTCATGCTATTCTTGAGGCCTTCCACAAGGCAACGCATGCAAAATGCAACTTCGCGAAAACCAAAGTGTTGAATCTGAAAGCAGCGCCAGATGTGATTGTGCCACAGCATTCATTCGTGTCTACGGATGCGATCAGGACACTTGGAATACTTTTCACGGGTGACATCGGTCATACCATTCAAGAGAACTGGGACGGAGTGGTGCGGAATGTTCGTGGTAGCCTGCTTGAGTCACACCTTAGAAACCTCAACATCATCCAACGTGTATATATCGTTAACATGTACTCCCTTTCACAACTCTGGTACATGGCACAGGTGTTCCCCATGCCAGCTGCGATTGCAGCTCAAATCAGACAATACATTGGATGGTTTATCTGGAAAGGATTTCTCTTCAAGGTCAGCCGCGATCAGCTGACGATGCCTGTCAGTAAAGGTGGTCTCGGACTCATTGAGCATGAGCAAAAAGCACGAGCCTTGTTCCAGAAATGCGTCATACAACGTGTCTTACAGGGTGGTCGCTCCTCGGCTTTGTACACAGCCGCATGGGGCGCCAGGGAGCGCCTACCCCGACACTACAAGTCCGCCGCCGATCACCTTCGCACGACGATTTCCGAACTTCCCGAAGGTACGCATGTCTCCACAAGACAACTGTATGGTTTCCAGCGACGAGCAACACCCTCTGTGCCGAATATTCAGAATAAGATCCTTTCTTTGCGTTGGCTGAACATATGGAAAAACGTTTCTGATCCTGAATTACCTACTCATCTCCGTGCCGAAGCTTTCACATTTGTCAACGACCTGACACCCACCCTTTATCGCAAGAAACGCATTGCGTTATCCCAGGATGACCACTGCGAACTCTGTGGCTACCGTGACACCGCCCTCCATCGCATATGTGCTTGCTCATTCTCGCGCCCCTTGTGGGAGTGGTGTAAAACCAAACTTTCCAGACTGCTCTGCCTACCTCCACGGGACGTGTGCGCGGACCGCATGTGCTACCTCGACATCACGGCCTTCCCTACCGTGAAGAGGCGGGCGGCTGTGTGGCTGATGGCGAATTTGATAGCTTTTGTGCTCAAAACTCAAGTGCCATACTTCTTGCGGGACTTCATATCCCAGCTACGACGTGACAGATGGTCTATGGTAAAAAACAATACGTTAAGAAGGAGGTTTGGACATTACCTTTTCATGTTTTGAAATTTGTACAGATGGTGTGGGACTGTGTTAATCCGCAGGGGCGAGGTATCAGTATCGTGTAACCCATTTGTGCTGACTGTAATCTGATGTGAGCTGTAATGTTATGTACATGCACATGATATCACAATAAAC